>NC_056748.1:421465708-421654496 GCF_019279795.1 Protopterus annectens
TCAAGTGACCATGGAAAAATATTGCTTGAGAGAAATGGACCAGTCTAGCAATACATTAACCTTTATCCTGTATTGAGAGACCATCTGCATTGTCATTGCTGACCCCACTATGGTGCTGTACTGTCATGTCATATGTAACCCTAGGCTCCACCTTTAATACCTTGGTATTTTGTTAGCTAGCACAATTTAGCCATGTTAAGGGATTGTGGTTTGTAACCACAGTGAATTTCCTTCCATACAGATAGGGCTGAAGCTTCTGCAGTGCCCATACTCTGGGTAGACATTATTTTCTACAGTTGCTTAACAATCCTCCCTGAGTTGGAGTCTATGGATAAGATATACAACTGGGTGCTCTTCTCCCTCTGAGGAAACCTGGCTGAGTACAGCTCCCACACCATGGTTTGAAGCATCTACCTGCACAGTAAATTCTTTACTGTAATCTTGACTGGCTAATGTAGGAGGCCTCCCAAAGCCCCTTTTAATCTTTTGGAATGCCTGCTCACAGCCTGGGATCCACACTACTTTATTGGGCCTGTTTTCCTTGTCAGGTCTGTGAGGGAAGCAGCTATTGTACTATAATTGGGAACAAACTTTCTATAGTACTCCATTGTCTCCAAGAATGCCCTTACCTGTTTTTTGGTAACGGGGGAAGGCCACTCCTGAATAGGTTCCACTTTGGCAGGTTCTGCCCTGATCTTACCACTCTATGACCCCAGTAGGAGACCTCTGCCATACTCACCTGACACTTACTGGGCTTAATGGTCAACCTTGTTGTTTGAAGTCTGCCCTGGACCTCCCTGAAAAGCTGAAAGTGCTCTTGCCAGGAATGGCTGTAGACAGCAATAATGTCCAGATAAGTAAGAGCATAATATCCTGCTTCTGTTAGGATATGATCTACCAGCCTCTGGAAGGTTGCTGGGGCATTTTTCATCCCAAAGGGCATCTTTGTAAACTTGTATAATCTGAAAGGAGTCACAAAGGTCTACTTCTCTGTAGCGGTGGGAGTCAAGGGCACCTGGCAGCAACCCTTGGTCAGATCAGTAGTGGTCAGACACTTAGCCCCACCCTGGTGCTCTAAGGCTTCATCTGCTGTAGGCATGGGGTAGGCATCTGACTCTGTGTGACTGCTTAGTTTTCTGTAGTGCACACACAACCCAGTGCTGCCATCTTTCTTTGGTACCAGCACCACTAGGGAGGCCCAGGGACTGCTGGACTCCTGGATTGCAGGAAATGTTGGAACTGGGAGTATCTCCTCACTCAGTCTGTCTGACTTGTTGAAGCACCCTATAAGTGGCCTGCTTGATAGGCCTTTGGGGTCCTGTAGCCACATGGTGCTGCACCAGGTGGGTGCACCCATCTTTCCCTGTGAACATGACCCCCAACTCCTGCACATTGCTTTGATTTCTCAAACCTGGGTAGGAGATGGCCACTGGGACATTGTTATCCCTTCCACTGAGGTGTCAGTCCATGCCTCAGTTAGATCAGTCACCAGATCCCCATCCGACTCCTCTTGCCATCCAGTGCAAATATGCAGCACCAGGGACTCACTATCATGGTAAGGCTTTATCATATTAACATGGTACAGTTTGTGCCCCTGCCTTCTGCCTAGCAGGTTTATCATGCAATTAACATCACTGACCTTCCTTACCACTTTGAAGGGTCCCTCTCAAATTAAATACAGCTTATTTTGTCTGACAGGAATGAGCACCATTATCTACTCTCCCACAGCGTACTCTTGGGCTTGAGCATTCCTGTCATACCAGACCTGTTTCTGCTCTTGGGCTGCTGACAGGTTCTCCTGGGCCAAGCTCATGAGCTCCATAAGCCTTGTCCTGAGGTTTATGACATATGCCACAACAGACTTCTTGTGGGATTCATAGTCACCCTCACACTTATCATGAAGCAAATCTAAAGGCCTCACTCACACATCCCCATACAGCAACTCAAAGGGTCAAAAACCTGTAGATTCCTGGGGTACCTCTTTGTATGTAAACATCAGATGGGGAAAATATTTGTCCCACTCTCTCCTAAACTGATCTGCAAATGCTTGTGACATGGTCTTTAATGCAGGGTTTAACCTTTCCACAAGACCATTGGTCTGGGGGTGGGAGGGGTGGTCTTCAGGTGCTTCACCCCCACAGCACTTCCACAGACAAGCCAGCAGGTCTGACATGAAATTGACATATCTGTCAGTCAGTATTTCTCTCAGGAAACCTACCCTGTTGAAAATTTCTAACAAAGCATTTACCGCCTTCTATGACTCTATGGAAGACAGAGCTACTGACTCAGGGTATCTAGTTGCATAATCTACTACCTCCAGGATATACTTCCCGTTGGAATGTTCCATACTCAGAGGCCCCACAATATCCATAGTTACCCTCTGAAACTGCTCTTCAGTCACAAGCAAAGGCATCAAAGGAGCTTTGACCTCATCTCCTGCCTTGCCTAACTTTTGCCACTGCTCACATGTCCTGCAGTACCTTGTTACATCCCTTGTAATCCCAAGTCAATAAAAGTTCTGCGTAATATGTCTCTTTGTACACTTTATGCCCTTATGACTTGCAAAAGGAATGTCATGGGCGATGGCTAGAAGTGCTAGATAGTAGGCTCTCGGCACTACCAAGTGCTGTATTACTTCACTCTCTAGCCCTCCATCAGGGGTCCACTCTATACAGTAACCCTTTGTTCCAGTATACAGACTCCTTTTTCCTTGAGAATCAGGTGCCTCCTTAGCTACTTCAAGCCTCATAAGCTAGGGTCTGAAACCTGAGCCTGTCTCAAATCTACCTTTGTTTCCCTTCCCAGGTCCCTGTGCACAGGAAGCCTGGTATCTTCTGTCAGCCTGGGTACTACCACTCCTCTCTCTCCTTGCATTCACCTTGTCCACAGGAAGATCAGTACCTACCAGCAGTTGTGGCTCACTTTCAGGCTGACTGCTACAGGTTAGCTCCCTCTCTGAAATAGCCACATCATCAGCCCCAGCTTCAGGTGTGGGGTCTGTCTGGGTCCCCCCCCCAGGCTACTAGACCTGCATGCTTGTCTCCAAGCTTGACTGCATGTAACTGCATTATGACGCATTCCCTATCTTGACATCTGCAGGAATATCCTCAAACACCCCTACCCACTTGCTTCCTTTTCCACCATCCCAGTCAAGGTGAACCCTGGCTAAAGGTATTTGGAATGGGGTCCCACCTAAAGGTCTGATTGGAGTGGACTGCCCAGGCAAGTACTGCTCCTCTTTAACCACTGTAAGTTTCACAATGGTTATGTCAGAGGCTGTGTCTGTCTTAGCATTGGCCTGTCTTCCATTCACTACGATAGGATACAAACTCTGGTAATAGTTTGGTGCCCCTATTGTCACCAAACAACTTGCTGCTGGCATGCTGTTATTCCCACTTGATGACTCCATCTTTTGTTCTCCACCTTGCTTTTAGTGGACATCTGTATGCTACACGGCCCCTCTGGTTACATTTAAAGCATCTAACCCCTGATCATGGTCACATAGCTGAAACAGTGGCTTCACCTGTTACTAGTGAACTCTGTTGTGGTGGCTTAGGCTGCCCACCATGGGTTCCCTTGTATCCATGTGCATCAGTGGGTATCCCCTCCTTTTTGCACTGGTGCCCTACTTGCTAAGTAGGGATCTCCTTTTTGCCCTAGCCCACCTGCAGAGTTCAACTTCTGGTCTACCAGCCAGATACTGATGTCCTCAGACAAAGTGCTAAGGGCTTGTTCCCTCACCAAAATGTATGCCAGCCTTTCAAAAGTGGTGACCTGACACCCACTCACCCACCTATGAAAATAAGTGCTTAACTCAGCAATATAATGGCATCCACTTTAATCTGCCATGTGTCTCATCATAATTATCAGTTCCCTTTTTCCCATGTTTTCTACATGGGGTCGGGGTATCATGTTAACTGTCACCAATTCTTTCTATTCAGTGACACACTCCTGCCTGACTGTCGCAGATCTTTCACACACTCCATCCACTTCTTTGCTGGGCATCCTCGCTTTCTCTTACTTTCTTCCTGTCTTCCCCAAATCTTCCTCACCAGATGGTCTTCTGCTTTTCTGCATGTGTCCAAACAACTGGTATTCTGTTCTTTGATCTTTTCTGCAATTGGAGCTACTTTTGCTTCTGCTGTTATGTCCTTATTTCTTTCTGTCCCACAGTGTGGATCCTACCACCCTTCTCAGGCACTTCATTTCCATCACCTCTAACTTATTCAACTATTCTGCCTTTACTGCCAGGTTTCTGTACCATACAGTAGTGCTGTTTGCACCACTGTCTTGTACACCTTACTTTTCTGCTTGTTTGGCATTCTTCTGTGCCACCGACTACACCTGACGGTCACTATCCCAGTTGGCTGCAGCCCATCTGATTCAGGCTTTGACCTCTTCATTCAGACTTCCCTTCTCCTCAACCACCCCTTACAGATATGTGAAACTGTCTACCTGTTCCACTGTCTTCCCTTCTATCTTTATTCGCAGCTTCTTCTGATTTCCCTACTTTGCTGCCATTACCACCATATTATCTGTGGTTAGTTTCATCCCATGTGACTTCAGTTTTGCATTCCATTCTCCTATCCTTTGCTGAAGTTCTAGGTCAGTCTGCCTGTAATGCCACATCTGCATACAGCAACTTTGTTGATCTGTCCTCTCCGACCTATTTGCTAATCTAGTCCATCAACAGTATGACCAGCAGTGGGCTCAGAGCTGAACCCTGGTGTACACCCACTCCCACTAGGAACCCCTCTGTGAGGCTGGACACTGTTTGCATTTGAGTCATTGGGTCCTTGTACATAGCCTGCACTAATTCTACCAATGTTTCTGGGACTTTGAACCACCTCAGTACTGCCCAGATTTCTTGGGAACTTGTAATATGCTTTCTCCAAATCAAGGAATGCCCGGTTAGACACTCTCCTCATCTCTAGCTTCTTCTCAAGTATGTGTTTCACTGCAAACATCGGGTGAATTGTGCTGCATCCTGATCTGAATCTGAACTGCCCATCTCCCGTCTTACATTCTACTACTCTGCGTATCCGTTTCAGTCACCCTCTCCAATACTTTTCATGCAATGTGCTAGAAGTTTGATGCCTCTGTACTTATGTCTATGCTCATGAAACTTTCTGTACACTTCAGGTATTAAATGAAAACATTCCAAAAAACATTTGTTTAACTTTATTATAGTTTAAGCAATCAGTTCCACTCAATTTAGAAATGGCAGTTATGGCTTTACCATGGAGGAAGGGGGTGAGGAACCATACACAGAGCCCTTGGTCAGCATTATACTGTTTACATACTCTTTTTCAAATATATGAATACAAACTATCAAAATGATCACCCTCTGTAAATTGTGGAAGAACATTTCTGACCTTTTATTGCTTTTGGGGTTTGGTTATTTTCTTCCCCATTACCCTGACAAAAAATCAGCATCTCCCTCTCATGTTGGGGCTGTTTATCCTTTTCTTCAGTCTCCAAATTCCCCAGTCTGTTATTCTCTTCAACCTCCAAATGCTGCAAATCTCTCTGCTGATTCTAATTCCAAATGTTTGGCCTTCAGTTCAAGTCTCTAACTCCAGATAGGCTTTTATGTACTCTAAGAAAAAGGTGAACTGTTCTGTTTCAGAAGGCTGCACATCCCCATCACCAGACTGGTTGCCTTCCTTGGTTGCTCATTCATGTTGTAGCTGTGATTTAAGGCTGAAATCATTCCCTCTTTAGTCAGGGTGGTAAGCAGCAGTCCTTTGGCTTCTCTCTGTCTCTCTCTCTCCAGACCCCAAACAGGACTCAACACAGACCACTTTGGTGCTCTGTGTCCCTGTTCCAAGTAGCTCACACACACACACACACACACACACACACACACACACACACACACACACACACACACACACACACACACACACACCTGGGAAAGGCTGGCACAGATTTACCAGCTGTGTCACCTCTGCCCAGACTATATAAGGTAATTATGCTACCACCCAATAGCTAATCTAAGACTCTTACAAGGGTACCTAATTATGCTGAGTAAAATTAATATTAATACAAATGGTAGAGACTGACCAATGCAGCAAGGCTTTCAGGAGCTGCCACAGTGTCACTAAAACAAGCATACATATTCTTAACCTGCTAAAAGTATTCTCTGAAATAACAGACACAATGAAAGGTATAGAAATATTTAATAATAAAATAGAAAACATGAGAATACTGAATATCTAGTTACAATAAACACCAGCGTTTCAATCACAGGAGATATAAAAAACACCATTGCATTGATTCACACAGATGCAGAAAAGCAACTAATCTCACTATATTTTAATGACTGACTAAAGAATTATAGTTCCCTAGTTTAGGTGTTACTTACTACAGCAAGGCAAGATGATGAGCATTGAGTTGCTTACTACAGCAAGGTAAGATGTGTGTGGCTGTGTTGGATATCTGTGAGAGATTTTTCCTGTCAGGTTCTGGAAAACAAAGTCCTGCTGTGAGAGTTCCATCATCTCTCTGACTTTTATATTTAGAGAATTATTTCAGTGCTGGTTATAGAATGACATCACAACTTGTCACCTAACTGTGGTATAATACATACCTACAGATGGGATCTTTTGCGGTATCTGAAAGCTATAAAACAATTTCAAAAACTTCCACCCTTCCAGGGTAGCAATTAGTTCACCCCTAAGGACAATACAGTAAGATTCCTAGTCCTGGTTTTCCCAGACATTTTTGTCTCTGGCTGCAATCAGACCTGGAAGATTAAATCTTTATGGCTTAAGCCAACCCATTTAATTTTCAACCTATTTTTCAAAATTAGCTGGAGTGAGATTAACCTCTTCCCTTCCAGAATTCTCTGTTAAAAAAATACATTTAATCAGCTATAATTATACTGTCTGACTTGCATGTATATCTCTTTTCTTGCCAGCAGGATCCACTGTTGATGTATTTTACAAAACCCCAGTTAGATAAGCTGGCATGTTACACATGCACTGCCCTACTCTCCCTGGCACAGAGGGCACTACCTCCTATAATCACAGATACGCTAAGGCACAAGCCTATACCAAAGCTGTTCTAGCCTGTGGGCATTGATAATTGGGAAAATTGGGGGATGAATGGCTAGGCTTAAAAAGACTCTGGGGGGTCATTAGCCTAGTAGCTTCCTATGATCCTGTGAAAAATTAGTGTGTCTGATGCATTTCTCTGGTAAAGACAGCATCTGGAACTCAAATGCCTTAGGTGAGGTTTACTCAGTTTCATTTGTGCATGTGTTGTACAGTCATAATGGCTTGAGGAAGCTTTTGCCAACTATCACAATGACCTGGATTACAATAATAAAGCTTAATATGTTCATAGATACCTACTGGCTTCTCATGATTCTCAAGGATCTATAATCCAAGTCCTGCATTCCTCTGGTTATTATTGTATTAGTCCTTATAGTTTTCAATATGAATATCCAAAAATGGGAGATACAAAGGCTATGCACAAGTAGATATATTTTACTTTCATTTCTGCTTCTATAAATTAAGTGCGTTTGTGTGGAGTTGCTCATCATGCTGTGACAGTTGGCAGTACCTTGTACAGATTTAAGTACCTGGACAGTTGAGTTTACCTGTACAACTAGTACCAAGACTGTAAAATGTAATTTAGTGAAGCATTACACTGAGTTAAGCTCAGAGTACCTATCTTGTACATCAGATAACACTAATACAATACTCTATCACTTTTCAGCTCTAGGGAATAATCCTAGAAACTACAATAAGAGAACTTTGTGAAACCTAGTTCTTATACTCTAATAGCACACCCTAATGCAGGTCTGGGCAACATGGCTATGCAACTGCCAAATGTCTCCATAGCTAGCTTGGTAGATATGGGCTTTCTGAGATGATCAGTTGTCTCATGGTTACAGATAACATTTTAATCCTTAATGAAACCAACACAGTATGAGAGAGATGTACATACATAACTTCCTTTGAGGCAAAAATCTCACAACCAAGGTTGTCAAGAACACCCACACAACATCCACCACACATAGTGCCCACCTCACACACGGACTATCTTATGCTGAGGTACAAAAAAGCAATCTCCCCAGGCATCAAAGACCTCCTAATCCTGCAAACAGCAATGACTATCCTCTGCAATCTCTACAGAACACACCAAAAGCAACACCAAACACCACACATAATCCTGCACCCAATACAACCCTAAAAACAAAGCCCATATGGCAAGCAAACAATTTACTCAGGACTGTTGTTATAGGGGATCCCATTGTACAACATACAGATGTCTCACTTACCAGAGAGTGGACAAGGATAATATTACAGTCAGTTGCTTATCTGGCACTAAGATCTGCCAAAATACATATACACACTTTCAAGTCTTTGCACCATAGGTACCGGTATTATTCTATCATGGTCCATGTAGATGTTAATGACCTGAGATGCACCTCTCTAGATTATATGAATAGAAACCTTATGGATCTCTCTGAATATGTGTTTCAGATTGGTATATGTCTTACATTATGCAGCATTCTACTTTCACCAAGGATGATGACACTGTATGAACAAAAAATGACTGACTTTTAACAACTGGCTTAGTTTCTGGTGTCAGTCTAAGGGGATTCAGTATCCTGACAGGGAGGAAATGGACAACAGACCACATTAATTTGCCAAGATGGCCTGCACCTGTCCCTCATGGGCTTCTGGATTTTGTTTAAAACTTTATCCACACCTTAGAGCTTTTTTTCAGGCATTACCAAAGTGACAAGCCTACTCTCATAGCAAATAAAACCCAAAGGAACCCAAAGCTGTTACTACTCAGTGTTATGAGCCTTAACAAAAGACTCCACACCCTACAAACTCTCCTCACTCTAGAGAATATATACATCTGTGACATTAATGAGACATGGTTTAAAGTCACAGAACGTACTTTAGCAGTGCATGGCTACAGTGCCTTCCACACATTTAGACCATCAGTCACACAGACTAAAGATGGTGTCTCAATCTACATTAGCAACAAGTATACCTAATGGCTGCTTAAAAAGGATGGTACCCTAGAGTTCATCCATGTGCAAATCACTCTATCTATTGTCCCTTACCATGTCTTGGTAAGATATAGGTCACCATCTATGTCACAAGAATACCACAACTCTTATCTAGACCTACTTGGAAGCACCCTCTATACAACCAAACACTCTATTCATTGGAGACCTTAATTACCCCTCTATAGACTGGGAAACATACCCTGTTTCCAACTTGCAGGCACAATGTTTCATGGACTTTATTAAAATAAATGCCCTTGATCAATTTGTGCACACTCCAACCAGAGGTTCAAACATGATGGACCTAGTCATCACCAATACGGGGAGGGTCCTGCATGCATACTGTCCTGTCATGTCCTTGCTGGTGAGGTCCGATCACAAAGCTGTCACCTTCAAAATAAAAATCAACTTTGAAAAAGCAGTAAAACCTTTTTTAGTTAGGAATGATTCTAAAGCAAACTACATTATATTAAGTGACAGTTTGTCAGAATTCAATGCCATGCCTAATCCCGAGTTCACAATAGTCTGTGCAGAATTGTTCACAGAAACCCTGTATAAACATGTAAATGGCTGCATGAAAATTGCTGTACCTACCAGACGTAAGCCCAAAGCCAATCCCAAAAGCAAACAACACTGGTGGATTCCTAATCTTAACAGGGTATATAACAAAAGGAGACAAGTCATGTTGAAAATCAGAACGACCAACTCTCAATGACAAGACATCACTAATTTAACTAAACAGGAAAGTAAATGGGTTAATTGAATCCAACAAGGCCACTTTTGAGGTCAAGATAGCCTCTCGGGCTAAAGACAACCACAAGGCCTTCTACAGCTACATCTGAAACCTCAAACATAACATACAGCAGTCTGCTGAACTGATTGAAAATGGTACCAATTTCACTGAGCAGAATGACATAGTAAACCTGTTGGCTGCCACCCCCTGGGCAATCCCTATTAGCATAACTCCCCAACTATTAGCGGGCCCAGGCCTATCAGGACCACTTGAGCCACTTTAAGTACAGCCTCAAAACAAACTTCATACCAAGTGAATGGAGGATGGCAACAGCTATCCCCCTTCACAAGGGAGGACCACCAACTGACCACAGAAACTACAGACCCAATAGTCTGACTAGTCTAATATGCAAAGCTATTGAATGAATCTTCATGGAAATGATCAACAAAGACATTGGCAAACTACAGACATGGGACCCATCCGAATTTGCTTTTGTCAAGGGAAGGTCATACCTGCTCACCCTGGTAGACTTTTTGTAGAAAGTAATGAAAGCAGTTGATGCAGGAAAAATAGTGTATACCACGTACCTCAATCTGATGAGAAATTCAGTACAATACTCCACTTTGATATTGTGGACAAACTCTTCAAACTAGACATAAATCCATACATAACTCACTGGATTACCATCTGGCTCACAAATAGGACCCGGGAAGTCAAGATTGGTGAAACCACATCCATCAAGAGGCAGGTCACCAGCAGAGTACCACAGGGTTCCATCCTCAGCCCACTCCTGTCTGGCATCTATTTCTTGGAGGTAAAGGGTAAAGTCAAGGGCTTCTGGCTCACCAAGTTTTCAGATGACTGCAAATTGGAAGCCATCATAAATTCCTCCTTGACACCATCATCCTACAAGAGGGTCTAATGCAGACAAATGTCTGTTGCTAAAGATATGAATTAAAACTTGGTGCAAAGAAGTGCATTGGAGTGACTTTTGGGAAAATGGCCACCCAGGCAAACTACTCTATTGAGAAGGCACCCCTAAGAGCTGACCTGGTAGTTAGAGATCTGGGAACATATATAGACAGTAATCTGGCATTTGACTAACACATAGTCAAGGTTATTATTACCACCCTTTATATATAAGCAGAGAAAATACAGTCTGACCAACATGGCAGTTATAATAAACTTTAATAAAATTGGTTAAAAACACCAAATAAAAGTATGTGAACAAAAGACAAGTGCTTTTGTACAAAAGTGCTTCTTCAGCTCTAACAATAAAAAAAATGGATATTTGAATGTAAAAACAACCAGTGACGAGATTCAGGAAAACATCACTATTCTCTCATTTTCACTTCTCTAATAACTGTTTTGCACTTTGAACTGCATGTTCTGCCAAACCATTTGACTGTGGATACTCTGGGTTACTCATGACGAGTAAAGTCCCACTCTTCAGCAAATCTTTTGAACTGTTGGCTTGTAAACTGTGTGCCATTGTCAGAAATAACTTTGTGCAGACTACCATGGACTGCAAAATGATGCTTCATCTTAGTGATGACAGTATTCAATGCTAGATTATGAAGTAGGTCCGTCTCGAACCCGTTTGAATAAAAGTCTACTAACACCAAATAATGTTGACCATTTTGTTTGAAAATGTCAGTATCAACTGTAAACCAAGGAAGTTCAGTAATCTGGTTTAGCTGAAGTGGTTCTTTCTGTTGATGCGGCTTAGTACTGTTACACAAAGAACAAGATGAAAGTATTCTCTCAATATCTTGTGACATAGAAGGCCCAAAATACTAGTGCTCTCACCCTTCTTTTGGTAGAGTCTGCTCCTGGGTGACCACTATGTAAGATAATAATGTACTGTTGTTGGAAGGACTTTGGAATACTTTTGGACATTTTATGATGATTCCATTGTCAGACAAAATCTCATCCCTGTATGGAAAATAAGGTTGCACTTCTTGAGGTATACTAAATTGCTTTGATGGCCATCCTTGTTGAATATAAAGTGGTTGAGCCTCTGGAAAACCGGATCTGCAGCTGTTTGATTTCTTAGCTCATCAAGACATATAGAAGTAAAAGTTCTCACTTCCATGACTTCAAAATCAAGATTCTCATTCTCGCACTGTTCATTGGTGTTTATGGGTGATCTGCATAATGTATCCGCAAGATAAATAACTTTGCCTTTCTTGTAGATGAGTGAAATTATAGTTTTACAATCTCAACATCATACATTGCAGTCTGGTTGGAGCTGTATTTATAGGCTTTCTCAAGATAGTGACTAGAGGTTAGTGGTCTGTTTCAATCTGAATAGGTCTATGATAAACATAGTCATGGAACATTGAACATGCAAACATAATTGCCAAAAGCTCTTTCTCGATCTGAGCATACTGCATTTCAGTTTGGGTAAGAGTTCTCAATACATAGGTAACAGGTTGACCCTCTTGTAGAATGACTGCACCTAGATCAAATGTCAAAGCATCACATTAAAGAGTGACTGGCTTATGAACATCATAGTATCTGAGAGTTGGAGGACTGGCAATTCTCTGTTTCAGGATATCAAATACTCTTTGGTGCTGTTCTAACCAATACCAGGATACATCTTTACATGTCGGCTCTGAGCAGTGCTGAAAGCTGGCTCAAGGCTGAAATGAACTTGCCTAGATGGTTAACCATGCCAAACAATGTTGCAGGGCTTGAACATTGTCTGGAGTTGGCATCTCAAGAATGGCTGTTTGCTTAGAAGGGTCTGGTCATAGGCCTGAACTGCTAAATAAATGACCAACATAAGTAACTTCTGGTAGCCTGAATTTGCATTTCTGTGGATTGACCTTAAGATTCACTTGACATACTCTTTCCAGAACTTTTCTGAGGTTTCTGTCATGCTCCGCTTCACCATTGCCTCCTGCTAGTATGTCTATTATAATAACACAAAGATACCCAGAAAAAATCTGCTCCATTGCACATTGAAAGACTTCACTTGCAGAATTTATCCCAAATGGCATTCTCAAAAATCTGTACCTTCCAAACCGAGTACTGAAAGTAGTTGGCAATTAGGATTTCTTGTCAAGCTGAATTTGCCAAAATGAACTCTTTGCATCTAAGACAGGAAAAAATAGTGGCATTTGGCATCAAGGCTGCGACTTCAACTGTGCGCATTGGATGATGAGGTCTTTAGTGCTTTGTTCAAATCTCGTGGGTCAAGACATATTCTGATGTTGTCTGAGATTTTCTTATGAGCTACCAGCATGGAAGATGCCTACTCATTTGGTTCATCTACTGGACGAATCCCACCTTGTCACATCATTTTATCTAGATCTGCTTTGACCCTGTCCACCATAGCTATTGGAAATTTACGGGCTGGTATAATTAACTAGATTGACATCCGGGCTGGTATGATTAACTGGACTGACATCTGGGTCTAACTTCATGGAAGCTTTCCTATTTTGTCTTTGAAAAGATCAGCATAGGTAGAAAAAATATGTTGGACGAAATTATAGTAGTGGTCTTTCAAGCTAACTTGATGGACTTGCTTTATTAAATGAAAGCAGTCCCCTTTTCAAACTGAGCCCTAATAATGACTGGTTGTGCCTCTTGACCACATAAAATAGCAAGTCATAACTTCTCCCAGCAGAGTAACATGAAAGCACTACTGAGCCTTCAGTCTGAATTTCTTCACCACTATAACCAACAAGCTTTGCACACTTTGCCAAATCCAGCCTTTCACCATGACATAATGGCAAATATTTCTGCTGACATTGCACTTGGAACCTGTGTCAGCTTTGAGGTCTGTGGGTTTCCATTTACTGAACAGTACAAAATACTACATTCTTTTGCCAATAAATCTACTGCATTAACTATTTCGTTAAGCATTGACACACTATCAACATAGAGTAGGGTTGCAGCTTTCTAATTGATCAACTTGTTTCTTGAAATGTTTCCTTTCCTTTTAATAAAAGAACATGTGCCTTTTGATTTACAAAATCCTCTTGAAAGGATTCTGCCTATTGCATTTGTGGCATTGCTGACCCAAAGCTAAACATTTCTCCCTTTTAGATTCAGGAATTCTACTACAATTGCAACAGTCGGCAATGCAAGTAGGTTGGGGTCCATGCTTTGAGTTTGCCGACTCACTCTTATGCTTCACTGAGACTGTGCAAACTCTGGAACATGGTAAACCAAAACACAAACAAGCGAACTTCCCAGACAAGACTCCTTTAATCCAAAATGGTAAGCGCTTTCACCGGCTATAATACGCCAGCTTCCTCAGACCAACACTTAAAATTAAAACACAGTTTAAATAACCAACCAGTCCTTTTAAATACATTTCAAGCAACTTAATCAATGTGTTAATTGCTTAAATACTTGTGACCATGTGATCAACTACTTTTTATAAACTTTTCGTAAAACATCCTTCTAATAAAAACATAAACATACTGCTGAACCAAGACTTTGCAATCGACTATTCAAAGTGCAAACTTACAAAACCATATATCTACAAATATAAAAAACATATGAAAAGATAAAAAAGATATAAAAAGATATATTCAAAAATTCTAGACCTAAGCTGAATTAAATCTATGCATTTACATCAATCCAAGCAGGCTTAACAAAGGTAAAAAAGTTGGGCTCCATCAAAATACTACACCATTGTACCTAATATGTCTTCCAAAAAGACAAAATAAAACCATTATGTGTTGAAAGCTCTAAACGTATTACTAATTACCCCAACCATGACTTACTCAATTCAACTAGAGCCTCTTATACACTTTATTTGTTGGTGTCAGTGTTAATCACTTCATTATATTCATCTATTCAGGGCTTTCTTTTTGAGAAGGCATTTTATAGATATTTGTTCATTAAGCCCAGGGCACAAATATGCTGTAGTGCGAATCTGCCACTCCAATTCCGCCTCCTCAAGCCTAAGTTGCCATGCCCCTCCCCTAATACTAGGTTAAAAGAAAACCTAAACTGGAACTCTGTCTGGCAGAAAGTAATTTTAGCCATGTCTCTTCTGACACCATGTCCTTTTAGACATGCCACTTCTGACACCATGTTGCTCGTCCATCTTTAACATAGATGATGAACAGGAGAGGTAGTTCGTTTTAGATGCTTTATTACATAGAAACACTTCAGGATGGATAGCAGCATCATAAAATATAAACAAACTGATTAACCGACATCTTACAGACATACATGCTTACATCTTAACAGCTTACTACAAAATGGCAGTCAGGCTTGCATGTGTTTAGTATTTATACACCTGTGCAAGCCCTTGGATAGCTTCTTAAAGGTACATACATACATACACATTGATCTACAGACTCTCTCAGTGATATTAGGCCGACCTTTGGTTGCCTGTTTTTCTTTATTTATACCTTTTATGTATAACTGCATTTTTGTTACATGTCTTATCCAACTTTTATGTTACATGCACATACTGTTTGGCAGATTGATCTTTTATACCGTTGTTTCTTGTCATATCCATTTGAGCCTATGCCACATCTTACACAAGTGTTTTTTTTTTTTTTTAAGCCCTCAAACAGAACAAACAACCCCCCCCCAAACCCCCCTAAAACCTTTTAACTTAATGATAACACACAAATTAATGTACATCTTAAAATATTGAAGTTTTTGCTTCCTAATAAGAACAAAATTTCTAAGTTGATAGCCACACACTCCAGCTAGAGTTGACCAAAATGAAAGGTTAGTCATGCTAAGATGCATGGTACACCCTGTGCTATTAATAAGTCCTATTTGATTTTGTCTATCTTTATAATGCCCTCAACTGAGAAAACAATTGAATGCTTTCAGTAAGCATTTTCTCCAAGCCATTTCTCTTTATCAAATTCTCTTCTAGTGACATGCAAACCAGACGCAAAACTGGTAAGGGTACCTTGTTTACTAGAAAAAGCCTTATAATAAATATTCTTTTTCATTTACAATCTTTGTAATAAACTTGTTACTGGATAATGTCTAGGGTATTAACCCAGTAATTTCCCTATGCAAGCATGGGAAAAAGCACACTGATTTCTCTTTTGTCATACTCTCTTAACCAGACTTTTCCTCTCTCCCTCACTTCTCCTCTATCCCTCTTTTTTACACTGCAGTGTCTGAAATGAAGAAAGGAGAGAAAAAAACAAAAGCACCTGTTTATATTATCCCCATTGCATTTAAAAAAATGAAAACTTTAAGTCTAATTGGTTTTGTCTTGTATTTAAACGCCTCTCAGCTGGAAAACCCCTGATTGGTTTCAGAGAACATTGTATCCTAACCAATTTCTCTCTCCTTTTTTTTTCTTTTCCCTCAGCTAATCCCCTTCCACCAATTTCTCTCTCTTTTTCTTTTCCCTCAGCTAATCCCCTTCCACCAATTTCGCTCTCCTTTTTTCTTTTCCCTCAGCTAATTCCCTTCCACCAATTTCGCTCTCCTATTTTTCTTTTCCCTCAGCTAATCCCCTTCCACCAGACTGTCTCCAGTTTCTCTTTATCAGATTGTCTCCATGGGTACATGAGAACCAGACAGCCAGTTTCTCTTTATCAGATTGTTTCTATGGAAACCTGATGACCAGCTGCAGAATTGCTACTAAGAATACATGCATTTGCTAGAAAAAAGCCTCATAATATTCAATATTATTTTTCATTTACTTGCTGTCTCTTAAAACGAATCCATTTAAGATCCTTAATACAGTCATTTCTCCATGCAAGAATGAGAAAAAGCACATTAATTTTAACTTTAATCCTTTTTAACCAGGCTTCTTTTTCTGTTGTATTACATTACCTGTATGTCTCAAAACCTTATAAATGAGGGGAGAAAAGAAAAAAACAGCACATGTTTACAATCCCCGTTACACTTACAAATAGCGTGCAAAGAAAATTTTGAAAGTCCAATATTACCAGGATTTTCTTGTTCTGTCATATTTCACATATATAATTATTGCATTGTAATCCCACATTGAATCACTGGTTTTATTACTGTTCTTCACTGTCACCCAAATCCTGTCTCTGCTTCATTTCCAAAGTACTCTCTATTCTTCTAGTTAACTCTCATGCTCCCCCTTCTCTCCAACATTTTCCATTGAAATACTGGAAGAGGTTTCTCAGGTACAGTCTCTCTCTGGTCCTCCTTAACAGAAGATTAAGAAGTAGAATCTCCCACTGTCTCATGGCTCACTTTTTTTTGTTGGACAGACTTTTATTTCCTCCTTAGCATGCACTTCATCAAAAAATGATTTTGTCCCTCCAGGGAAGAATACCATAAAGACAGCTGGACACAGCAGTTTGAATCTCACACCTGCGTCTTCACATTCTCTGAATAGTGGAATGAATTTACTCCTTTTCTGCCTGGTGTACAATGAGTAGTCATTCTACACAAACATTGTACTGTTGCTTACTTTTAGTATTTTATCCTTCTGCCACATTTTCTCAGAATCAACTCCTTGCTGGTAGGATTGCATCTTTATATTAAAGGCTTAGGTTGCTTTCTTATAGCTAGGTTTGGAGCGTACACATGATTTATTTATTTTACATTTGTTGACCGGGATAGTCCAACTGGATACACGTCCATTTTCAGAGGAGGCCTGGGGAGAAAAGCTCCACACTGTGATATATACAACACGACAGACAGCCAATTTATAGAATACAAGACTCACACTATTTATACATATTTTTAAATCCGAAAATAGTACTATATAAGTGTAGGACAGAAGAAGGAATTATAAAACTCTTACGGTTAAGAGTTAGGTAGGAAAGAGCAGGTCAAGAGGTAAAAGGTAAGAAAGAGCAGGGCAAGAGGTAAAAGTAAGTGGTGGCAAGAAGATGTGAGGGGAAGAGGGGGTTTGATAGGAAAATAGGGAGGGAGGAAGAGATGAATAGTAAGCTGATAAAGGGATGGTGAGAGAGGTGTGAAGAGACAAGATGTGTTTTAGGTTAAAGGGGGGAGGTTACAGGGGCAAGTAGTGAAGTGGGTAAGGTAGTGTTTAAGAAAGATTTTGAAAAGTAGGAGTCTGGGATAGGCTTCTTAGAGTCAAGGGAAGCCTGTTCCAGAGGATGACTGGAGAGTAGCTATACAAGTTTTGTCATACACATTTGTTAGGTCTATAAATTTGTAGAAGATGTTGATCTGAGCTCCTTAAAGAACAAGTGGGAGTATAATAGGAGTCTAGTGAAGACAGACTAGGACAGGAAAGTGGTTTGTTGAGAATGAAGTGAATGGTAAGAAGTTGGATATATTTGAGATGGTTTGGAAAGTCAAGCCAGTGTAGTGACTTGAGGGCAAGACAGTGGTGGGATTTGTAAGGCAAGTTAGCAGCAAATCGAGCCACTTCGTTGTAGGTAGATTCAAGTTTAAAGAGAAGTGTAGACTGAAGGTTGGTAAAGATTTGTGCACTATAAAATATATTAGGGAGGAGAGAGGCATTGGTAAGGGTTATTCTAGTTTCAGGAGTAAGACATTTTTTATTTCTATAGAGAAGACCAAGTTTTTGATTGGTTTTCTTTATACTGTGGTGTATGTGAAGGTCAAATTTGAGTCTGTCATCAATTACTCCAGGGAGCTTGGTATGAGTTTTTGGAGCTATTATAGTGTTGTTGAGTGAAGAGTTGGTGAAGGAGGATTTAAGGGAGAGATGGGATTTTGGGAGAAAAAGTAGCAACATTGTTTTTTTTTTTTGGGTTAAGTATAAGAAGGTGTTGAGTTAGTCAAGTTTTGGTATGGTTAAAAGATGTTTGGGTGAGGATTTGTAGTTCAGAAGGATTGTCAGCTATAGAAATAATGGTAGTGATCTGCGTACTGTATGAGAGATGACTGGGGACAAGATTTGTGGAGATCATTATAAAGATATTAAAAATGAGGGGTCCAATGATTGAGCCCTGTGGAACACCTGTGTTAATAGGGAGAAAAGGAGAGAGATAGCAGAGAGCCATTTGACAGATTGGTACTGGTCTGAGAAGTAGCTGCTAAACCAAGAAATAGTTATCGGGGAAAGGTTAAGTTGAGAAAGTTTTGAAAGAAGGATAGAATGAGAGACTGTGTCGAAAGCTTTGGATAGATCTAAAAATAGACAAGAAATTAGTTTATTATTGTCTCTGGCTTAGGAGATAGTATTGGTGAAAGAGATGAGTGCAGTAGAGGTGCTATGGTGAGGACAAAAGCCATGCTTGGTAGGGGTGATCAGATTGTATTGTAGTAGGTGGGCCAAGATTTGTTTGTGTATACAGTGTTCAAGGACTTTGGAGAGGGGAGAAAGTATAGCAATTGGTCAAAAGTTTGAGAGTTCTAAGGAGTTGCCACCTTTTGTGTATAGGAATAGTATAGAATTTTTTGCAAAAGGTTGGAACAGTTGAGTCAGTGATAGAACGGTTAATTAGGATGGAAACTGGGTATGCTATGGATGGTGCAGCATGTTTTAGAAAGATAGGTGGAAGGTTGTCTGCTGATGAGGAACAGAGTTTTAGCTTCAGGAGGAGTTTTTTAATGTAGCTAGTGGGGACTGTTTTTAGGGAGAGAAGGAAGATAACCTGGGGTGTTGTTGTTTGTAGTGTGTGGGGGGTGGGGTAGGGAAGAATTTTGCATAAGCTGACTTAGTGTTGATAAAATAGGAGTTAAAGGAGGAGGCAGAGGTTGGCGTTTTGAGATTTTCCGGACTGACAGTTTTCTTGTCCGCGCAGAGTTGCCGCCCGGTGCGGTTGAGAATATTACGCTTTTTTCGCTCAGTATAATACCGGATGTCAGAAAGCAGTACACTGTATTTGTTGTTTAGCAATTACCGACAGGGGGTACATTGCAGAAGCTTGTATACCTGTTTCATTGCTGAGCATCGACAAAGTTGGTTTTCGGGGAAGTCTAGAGTTGTCAGAAGCCTTGCTAGAATAAGAGGGTTTAGCATTGTGTTAGGCCTGATTTGGGACCAGGTATGGATATAAAGTCTTGATTCGACGCTTTAGACTGGCATTCCCATAGGCCTGAGTGTTTAGTGAGGTCTAGGTGCTTCGCCGCAGTCCCGGACTCCCTCTGCTTAGAAGGCCTAGGGGAGCTCCTGGTTTCACAGGAGGCTCTACAGAGTCTCTCTAGTTTCTGAATGTTATGTAGATGCCTCTCAGGAAGCTTGCCAGGCCTAGGGGCTTCTCAGGTAACGTTTCTAGAAGCTTAGATGAAGGTAGTTAAGCTCTCCTTCTGTTTCCAGTCAGTTTTTGGCTGTCTTCCAAGGGTTCAGCTCTCATAGGGGGAGAGAACTGATTTTCAACAGCCTAAGAAACATATAGGCTGATGGCTCTCAGGTTGATTACCTCGTTAGAGGTTCTATTAGGCCACCTGGCAAGCACCTCCTGGTGGAACAACAGTTTGATAGTTTGAACAGTACTGATTCTCAGAGTGATGCTTTGCCTCTGCAGCTTCTTGCAGCTATTTCTGATTCTGGGAATGTGAGCTCAGGCAGCTTTTGTTTGAGAGTCGGAACAGGATTTTCAGAGACTCTTCACTCTGTGAGGGACTTGTTAAATTTTCCCTGCAAGAGGCTCCTCCTGATGGATAAGGCTTAGGAAATTTTGTTTTGGTTTTTGAAGAGGCTATATTCCTCTTTAAGGAATGTGGTGAGGGAGGCTTTACCTGATTTCTCTGAAGCAGGATTCCTGCTTAGGCTCCCTTTAAGTGCCTCATTATGGGTGCCCAAGGCAAAGGCTTTGTTTAATGTGTGAGGCTGAGAGGCTTCTCCTGTTACTCAGTCTCTAAAGTGTGTTAAAAATGCATTTGTTAGTAAAAATGAGGTCCTGGAATAAAGAGGTAAGATGGGATCTCTTGAAAGAGTATATGTTTCTCTGGGGAGTGCCATGATTGCTTAATTATGTCAATTTCATATGCATCGCTATGGATATTATCTTTCGTATAATACAATTGATGTCACTTCTTCCAAGGAATCTGACAAGTGTAAAGAAAAATTGGATGGTGTTCTTGTGTCGAATTAAGTGCAGAGCATGGCTTGCAGTAGTGGAGTGAGTTTCAGGCGCCTCCTGTAAAGAATTGGCCATATTGGTCTGTTTCTTCGATTTCTGGAGTATCTTAGTCATCAGGTTTTAGTGGAGCTCTAAGTCTGGTGTTTTTGATTGTTCATTGGTTGACCTGCTGTAGTTTTAGATGCCTGTGGAGCAAGTGGTGGATTTGAAATGCTTACAAAGCAAGTCTATGTTTGACCGCTCAGCAGAAGCTGCACTCCGAGCTTTATGGCCATTGTCACTGGCAGATCAAGAAAGATTCTTTTCTGTCGGTCCAGGGATCTAGTCTCTCCTGGGGCAGTGGGGCCCATTGTCTCTGCCCAGGCAGGACAAAGATTTTCTCGCCAGACTTCAAGGGCAGGCTTTCAGTTTTCTTCCAGAGCAGACTCAAGCGTTTGGCCAGAGGACTCTGGTGAGGGTGCAGGCTGGGTCCTTTTCAAAGCAGTCAAAGAATTACCCAGATTTACCTGGCAGTGGAGATTATGCTGGAT
Organism: Protopterus annectens; assembly: GCF_019279795.1. Taxonomy (NCBI): domain Eukaryota; kingdom Metazoa; phylum Chordata; order Ceratodontiformes; family Protopteridae; genus Protopterus; species Protopterus annectens. The sequence goes on from NC_056748.1 coordinate 421,486,955, forward strand.
CTTCCTCCTCACGGAAAGAAGATTTTTATTTCCACCACCCCCTTTGGAAGCATGCCGCCTGTTCCTGGTTAAAGAGTAGAGGCCTCAAGCAAGTTTTTTGTTACACAGCGCAGGTCCCTTTCAGCCAGTAAGAGGCAAGAGCCAAGTTCGAGATTTATCTCACCAACTTTACCTTCCTTCCTCAACATCAGGCTGGGGCTTTTGATTTATCTCATGTCAATGCTTATCAAGATTCCCCAAGTGCTAGATGTGGAAAATAATGAGCTTGTTACCTCTCAAGGATTAATTCTTATCATGAATCTTGGTTGCATGGATTCTGAAGCCACTTCTGGTCATTCCATAAGTTATGGTAACTTTGAAAGTATCTTCTACCTTCAAAGGCATTCAATTAATTCATCTCTGCATTGCTGGAGCTTTTTGGCTCAAGTCCAGAGTATAATTTTTGGCTTATGGCGACTGCCCAGACCTGGCATTCCCCTCTCAAGAAATCTTTCAAGCACTTGGAATGACTGCCTACAGCCTGTAGATGGCCTTTAGGGCACCTTCAACAGTGAATGAGTGATGTCATAGCCATGCTAAGATTTTGCTAAGTTAGAACTTAAAGCCAGAACAGGCCCTCCCCAAGCATCCTGCTTTCTGGGTGTGAGACCAGGACTGCCCCTTACTCCTTCAAACATCCTGGTGATCCTGAGTTAACCTCTTTCAACTCAAAACAAGCATCTGTCAAGCTGCTTGACTGCTTGACAATCCTCAAACATGCCAACTCCAAGCAGAGGTTCTAGTGCTTCCCTCATGGCAACTTATCTGAGAAGCTTCTGTGATGGTATCTCAAAATGACATGGACACAGCACTACAAGATTTGGACAGCCAGGTCTGGGGCCTCATTTAAATGGAACCTGGAATTCGGAAGGGCTCAGGAATACCCAACAAGGGACTCTCGACAAACAAGGGGAGGCGAAGCCAGATTTAAAGAGGGATGCCTCGGTGGGCGCTGACTACAGCATCTACAATGGACCATGAATACAACTAAAGGGCTACAGTTTACTACAGCATCTATCAAGTTTTGCAACACAGGACATCTAAGCAGTCCAGTTTGTCAAGCAGACCAGTCAAGGAGTTACAAGCATGAGGCAGGTGCGATTCAGGTGACAATTCTGCGTTGATCTACACACAGACTGCATTGGTACATCAATTCTCCTCATGCACATGAAGATTTGCATGAGTATTCTTTATGCCCGCAAGAACCTCCTTCAGGCAAGGGGAAAGATGTGAGCACAGAACAAATCATGGATCACCAACAAGCAGAAATCAGATAAGTTACGGCTTCTGAACACCCAAATCACAGCTTGGAAAGTGATAGTGTCATGGGTTCTCCCACACACTCATGGGGAATCTGCACTAACACCACCAGAGTGCTGTGCCATTTCAGTGGAAATACCTTTCACAGGGCTCCTCTGGTGATGCTGAAAGTTTCAGTTGGAAAACTTCATTTCAATGCTCTTTCTACCTAATTCCACTTCCAAGCTTATTCCTAGTCAGGATAGACATTGGCCTCGACTTTTATCTAGTAGAGATTGGCTCCCCCCACAACACTCCTACCCACTTCTATGAGTCACTTATTGGCTCACTGTGTTATCTCCCATGGATTCTCTCATCTCATCTTCAAGCGTCATCTAAATTGAGTCATAGCTAGGCATCTTGCTTCCAACTTGCCCTACAGTCGCAGATGTTCTAGAAGGGTTTCAGCTTGAGGTACAAGCTAGAAGAACAAGTTTTAAAATGAAAATTCAGTAAGTTTGGAGAAACGCATTTTTGAGGAAGTTAGATTGGATTTGAGTACAGCAAAGAAAAGAAATTATTTGGCTCAATTTGAGTGCAAGATTTCAATAACTTTCCTTCTTATTTCACAAAGGTTGCATTTCTCTCCACCATAAAGATCGTGGCCTTCAATTTCGCACTCATGAAGATGCTTTATTCTTATTTGTGCCCCTTTGTTCTTCTAGTTTCTTAGAGTGGTTTTCTTATATGGTCAAGACCCCAATTTACTCCTTGCCTACTCCTGCTTTTTGTCTCTGAAATTGTTCTAAAACCTTTGATTACTTTATTGCCTGCTACTGACCTGCTGAATTGGAAGACTGCTTTCTGTTGGCTATTGCAGGTGAACTCATTCTGAGTTGCAGGCCCTTGTCTGAGTTGAGCCCTTTTTGATTTCCAGTAGTATTTACCTTATCAATATATAGGGTATCCTGACTTCCTGTTCCTCCTCACCTTTTGTAGTTTTGCCTTTGGCTTTAATTCATTTCACAATTGTGATTGCAGATTATCAAAATAAAGGGGAAAAAGATTTTGCACACATTTTAGCAGTACACAGTTATTATTTGTTTATTTGCAGGACTTTCAATTTTTTAGAGTCTCTCTATTTCAAAGGTTGTTTCCAAAACTATTTCTAGGTGGATTGGCTTTTGTTATAACAAACTTGGGATTGGTTTTGGGCTTTGTTCCGCATTTGTTATGGGCCTGGCAAAGAGGGCTTCACTGGGGATGGCACCTTCCACCAGGGGGGCTACTGCCACTTCAATCCCATTTCTAAGTACTTGGCAATCAAGGCATACTTGAAGTGCTACCTGCCTATTCTATCTTTCTAGGCATTATCACCTGTTTATATACAGATGTGGTTGGCTCACAGCTGCCAGCTCTGTTTATTTATCAGCTCCTTACCTCTGCTTATTTGCCATTTGGTCCACTCCTGGGACTGGAGCTGCATTAGCTAGGACTAAGAACACTGTACAGTAAGCCTAGCAACATAGTATGTTTTGTACCGGGAAGCCCTGACCCTCCCAGTCCCCTCCTCCTCTGTCCTTCACCCCATCTGTTCCTGTCCGTTTGTGTTTCAGGGTTTTTGTAGGTGTATTTTCATATTTATATATGTATTTTTTTATGTATATTGTTTGTGTTTTTGTCTTTTGTTGTTTTTGGACTTGTCTTTTTGGCCAAAATCTGGGGTGTGAGGAAATGGCGTGGGTCATCGACGATTAGTACCTGACGACTGACTACAGTCTGAAAGCAGCACCGACGCCCTAAACGCTCTCTCGTTATTCTGGTATTGGGGGACTAAATACCAATTGTCAGGACTGCAGCAAGGGAATCCTCGAACATCTACATTTATGGTAGGTACAAAACTGTACTTTTTGAGGGGAGAGTTATTGGGACAAGGATTGGGTGTTGATGGGTTACCTGGGTGGAGAATTTGGTTAATAGTGCTCCAGAACTTTTTAGGGTTACTGGATTGTGATGATTGAGGCTGATTATAGAAATTATTTTTATCTTGATTAATCTGCTTTCTATTGAGATTTCGGAGTTGCCTGTAGATTTGGAAATGGCTTGGAGATTTAGTTTTGGACCAGAGTTTCCATGCATGAGAGTAAGAGTTGTGTGTGATAGCCAGGAAGAGTTATGGGATTTGACTGACAGTATGTGAAGGGGCAAGAGAGTTGAGTATGTTAAGAAAAGTGGAGTTAAAAAAAGAGAGCATCATCTAGGGGTAATGTAAAGAGTGATGTCCAGTTAATTTTGAGAGAGGATGTGATTAAATGTGTCAGGGTTAAAAGTGGATAATTTTTAGATTTCCTTGTATTTGTGAGGTTTGGGGATGTAGGGGGAGATTCTGAGGGTTTGTATGGGACAGTGATCACTGATGGAGTCAGGTAATGTAGGAGTATGCTCTTACATTAGTACTAGGCTAACTGCCCTTGTGAGTCATTTTAAGCCTAGCCAAGTATCCCTTGTGAGACTCAAACCCTGCACCTTATGTTTGTAAGGCAAACACCTTAACCATTAGGCCACCAAAACTTCCATTTTAGGTTCATAGATTAGTACTAGGCTAACTACCCTTGTGGGCCATTTCAAGTCTAGCCAATTACCCCATGTGAGAATCAAACCCTGCACTTTGTGTCTGCAAGGTAAACACCTTAACCATTATGCCATCCTCCCACCCCCTGCAATCTTCCCACCCCCTGAGAATCAAAACCTGCACCTTGTGTCTGCAAAGTAAACACCTTAACCATTATGCCATCCTCCCACCTCTGAGAGTAGAGGTTGGGATTGGTAACGAGGATCCAGTCAATGATGGTTATAGTTGGTGGATTTGTTAAGAAATGTAGGAGAGGCGATAAGCTGGGTGAAACCATATATGTTTATGCTAGTGGAAGGTGAGTTACTGGTAAGGGTAAGCCAATTGATATTAACACCCAGTATAATGGTTTCATTGGGTATATGGTCAGATAACCAGTTAAGAATCTGTTGAAGTATGGGTATATTGTCACCAGGTGGTATATAGATATCAGCAACTGTTATGGTATTTTGGGGATTTGGTTTAAAGTTGGCTATTAGAAGCTCAGCAGGGAAGAAGGAGGGAGGTGGGTTAGGAAGGGGAGTTAGGGTTAGGAAGTTGGAATATAGCAACACCACCTCCTTTCTTATGGGTTCTGTCTAGACTAAGAATGTTGTATCCTGGGGGGAGGAATTAATTGTCAGAAATATGAGGTTTAAGCCAGGTCTCTGAGAGAGTGACAATGCTGGGAGAGTACTGAGTTATCTAAGTGTGAAATTCGGTAATTTTGTTCAGGACACTGTGGATGTTGATGAAGAGGAAAGAGAGATGCTTAGGAAGATACTTGTCAGTATTTGGGGGAGTGTGTGGTTGTGGAAGGAGCAGTCTGCTTAGCTTGAGGGCCAGGGTTTGGGTGAATGTCACCAGGGAATAGGAGAGTGTAAGATGAGTGAGACAGGATATAAGTGAGAATTGGTTGATTAATTTCAGTTTTACATGGTTAGGTGTGGGAGATGTGGGAGGCAGTTTAATTTTAGGTAAGTGGAATTCAGACAAGGAAAAGAGTGAAGGTGATATAGTGAAGAAGTGGTGTGTATTAGAGTGAGTAGTGTAGTAAGAGGAAGTAGGGGAATTAGGAGGGAGAGTGAGATGAATGTGCAAAGAAGTAAAATGGAAGGGAGAGCAGTAAATGGAGGGGTAAAAAGGGGAGGTGAGAGGGGAAGAGGGCAGAAGAGGACATGATAATGTGGAAAGTAGTAAGATGTGAGTAGAGATCATAGGTTTACAAAGATGGAATGAAGAGAGGGAGTGTATGTTTGGGAGAGAAAGTGAAGGTGGATGTAGTACAAGTGGAAATGATAATGTAAGTGTAAGAGGTTGGGGAGGAGGAAGTGATAGAGAGGTCTGAATTCTAAGAAGAAATCTGTGTAGGAGGGGTAAATTTAATGTTAAGTAGGAGGAGTGTGCTTAGATTGCCTTTCTTCCTGCTGTTTATCCAATATCAGTATATTGTAATGGGTGGGTTCTAGTGGGAGGAGTATGTTTCAATTTGAGAAAGAACAGGAAGTGACAGAGGGAGGAAGAGTGGGTGTGGTGTGTAGCTATAAAGTTAATTGATATGATGTACCCTTTCAACTAACTCTTGCTGTGGAATACCAGCTTTCATAAAATTAATGCAGTCTGTTCCTTCCAGCTTCTCTGGTATAACTGAAACTCTCAGGTTTTCCCTATGTGCTCTGTCCTCTAATTCTGTTATTTTTTGAAACATCTCTTTCTGAACAGTCTCATATTCAGCCAGCCTTTTCTTAATTTTGATCTCTGATTTTTGCAGCTTTATCATCTCATCTGAATATCTGTTAAAGGCTTCTTCCATTTTTTCCAGTCTTTTGTGGTTTGTGCTGATGTACTCCATCAGTGTTCGGTTTAGTTTAATCAGGTCTGTATGCAGTTGTCTTGTCTTGTATCTTCCTGTAGGTTATTGGAAGCCATGTATGAAGGTTGCATTGCTTTTTGCTGAACAGTTGCAGAACTTTCACTAGTCAGTGTTTTTTCCTCACTTTTTGTAGCTAATCTTTTCCAGGTCTTCTGTATTTCTTTATTCCTGGCATCCAGGCGGTGCACTTACTAGCCAGTTGCTGAAATTTACCCATAAATACAAGTCTACTGACCTATGCTGAGTTTCTGCTTTCACCCTGGGAGAGCTAGAAACAAGCTGTTACTCAGTATGTAGCCATCTTGGAAGTCCCACACATAGCCAAGATAGTAAGAAAAGTATTCTACCTCACCCAGTTTATAAGTAAGGGTATGGCATCCTGGTCCAAGAAAGTTATAGTACCACTCTACTAAGCCTTTAACAGAGTCACTATATTGAGTACAGTGTCCCCTTCAGTATGTACCTGACTAGACACATGCAACTGCTGGAACACCCACAGATGTTCCTCAAGAGAATACAAGGTATTAACACATTCTCATATATACATTGCCTTAGAGCCCTGTCCCTATGCTCCATCTCCTACAGCTGGTCAAGTGGTGATCTGCACTCAACATATAAGGCATCCTTAGATCAAGCCCTGATGGAGCTTTTGCACATGTGCAAAAGGAACAGCACCATAAACACTAGATCCAGAGACTTAAACTTTGCTTGTGACATAAATAGAAAATTCTGGTGAGACAGATGCCTGAAAGGATCACCATGCTCTGAAATAGCTTCCCCATTCAAATGTAACCTTGACCATTCGAAAAGAAATCATATATTCATCCCTGGGCTGGCCCACATGTGTCATATAGACAGAGGCTGATGGTAAACATTCCCTAACAATGTACCGCCCCATAACTTTTTAGTAACCCCTTAGGTAAATACCACTCCTCATTTACATACCCCTCAAAATTTAGATACACATGTTACAAGGGGATGCAATTGGGTTTATTTGCTCGGCTAGGCTTAGAAAGGCTCTGGTGGCTATTAACCTAGTATTTCCCTATAAACTTATGAACCTGTGAAAAAGTATATGTTAGGCAGTTGCATTTCCCCTATACATGAGGGCCATTGGTGTTAAACCAAGGATGAAATTGCAGTTCTACATCCATTCATCCTAGCTATGTCTGAATAGAGTAAGAGTAGTGTTCTGCTTCTTATGCAGGGGGAGCAAGTTCCTTAAAAGTGGTATTCTCTATGATCTATACCTATCACTCTAGCATAATCTGTAATGTTGCAAAAGAGATTGAGGACCCTTGAGCAGGTGTTTTTGACAGCACTGGTCTCCTGAGTGTGTAATAGGTCTGACAGAACAGGAACTGCTGAACCTGTATACATGAGGCAGAGGTCATTTCTCAGTAGCCTGTATGATACTGAGAAGAAAGACAAAGCTTTGAGAGAGTTTGTATACATTTTATGATTTGGGCCCGCCAATTTTTTTAGCGAGGAAGGATTGCAGTCATTCCAGCTGTGATGAGTATTTTGCAGTAAATGTGGTCTAAAAATGCAAATAATTATGAAATAGTGGATAAACTGATTATTCATTTGAAGAATTTGTATGGCAAGTCCAAACAATACACACATTCTTTGCAATTATCCTGGTTCATCAGAATGTGTTTTGAATAATTTTTATTTTTATTTAATTTGAATTTGTTAACCAGGTTAAGCATGAGAAAAATCAAACTCATTCCCACAAGAGATGTTGAAACACACAAAGACTGGGTTTCATAGACAAGCACTGTGTGCAAGTGCTGTGATAAATTTTGAAGAGGTCATTGCACAAAGAGTTGCATAGCTAATCAGACATGTACTAGGCACTAAATAGTAATGGTAGTCCAAGCAAAATACCACATAATTAATTAACAAGAAGTATAGCTAAAGGGAGAAGCAACAGTAGGTTAATCTGCTGCAGGGGTAGTGCTACAGTAGGGTATGTGACTGACATGATGGATGTCACCACAAAGGCAGATAAGCGTGGTCATGTCAATACATGCCGACACACACAATGCATCACTGCATAACTATATCTCATGCTCATTCAGCACAATCATGGCAGCAAAGCAGCCAGCAGATTGACCACTGTGGGTCTCAGTAAAGTTTCAACCCTGTTCACCATGCAAATGGAGAGGAATTGGGATAGTTAGGAGTGTAGGAAAGGGGATAACAGCAAACAATGGGAAAAATACAACTGTAATCAAAAAGTATGAAATGTGGGGGAAGGGATTGTAATTTTTTAGGGAAAGCATTCCATTTGTAATGTATACAAAAGAAGAGTGTGTGGGGAAAGTAGTGAGAGATGAATATGGTTGAGAGAGGAAGAAGGGCAGATAGCAGGGGTGGATACATAAACACAGAAGATAGACTCAGCTAGACTGGTGCAGCAGACATACAAAAGTTAGGAAGACAGTGGAGGGACACAGGCGTACAGAGCATGGACAAGTGGTGATGGAGAGGGTTTGACTATGAAGAAGGAAAGGGGAATACTGCATAAAGGAGGGAAAACGTCAGGATGGGACTGTGCTAGTGTGTTGACATTGTTGAATGCCAGGCCAGTCCTTAGTGTAACAAACCCAGGCATCACTTAACCTGGATTGCTGATGCCATGGGCCATTTGCTCCTTGATGGCCAGAAGGATGGATCCTGCTGGTGCATGACTCCACAAGTAATGCACGAAGGAACCCTTTATTGGCAAGGTGATCACCCAGTTGCTAGATGACACCAGAAGACCAGTATAGACCCCACTGGACCACTTTCAAATAAAGAACTTTTACCTCCTATGAAGAAGTGGCTAAGGAGGGCACCATTGATCCCTGTAGGTCACCTCAAGCAAGGGAACCATTGTCTCCCTTCTGAGTGGCAGACCTGGTGGCTACCAGTAACACACAAGAAGTATTCACTAGAGCAGTTTGAGCTGAGAATGGTCTCTCCTCCTCCTACAACCAGATCAACAAAAGGATAATATAATGGGAAATTAATTGCACACATATGCTGCAGACAGTCTGAATTGTACAGTGGACTGGAGCACATTATATAAATCACAGTGCTGGGAAAGTCACTCCCACCTTCTATGACATCCATTCATGCTAAGCTGACACCCCTTCAACACTGGAAAACAAAGTATGCACTCCTAAGTATACATGTACAACAGGTAACCTAGCAGAATGAAACAGTACAGAGAAAATGCTTACAGGTATTTCAGGCTCTCTTTCTTGAACCTCTGCCTCCCAATGATAAAGCAGATCAGGATAGTGACACCTGAGATCACTGTACCAAAAGTGGCACTGATCACCAGGATGTGTGATACCAGTGGTATTATTCGCCATCCTGACAGACTTGTCCCAGGCATCTACCTTCTGCACTATCCCAACAGGCACAGTTAAAGTACCTCTGCATAAGCAGCAGATAAATCTTGTTCTCTGGGACTCCCCTCACTTGAGTCCTAAATTCTACAGGGCCTGGCATAGCCACTGACTGTCTCAAGTCTGCTTGAGGACTGTGCTTTGTGGTCACCACAGTGTGTGTAGTTAGTGCCATCATGTGTGGATACTGCAATGTGCTACTGCAGTGATTCAAAAACAGTGAAACTAAGTAGCTTTGTTACCATAATAGCTACACTAATTGGCCCTTTGTTAGCACAGCATAAAGTGTAATAGACAGTTGGGCAACACTGGTCATTACTGTACAACTGTGGAATTGTAGAATTTCAGGAAAGGTTCTGTAGACTTTCAGATTCAGAGGTCAGGAAGAAACCCTGTTTGGTAAATGATCTCCACAAGAAAAACAAATCATACGGTGAATGTCAGTGATTCTGAGATAGATGTGTAAGTGGGAACCCATGACACTGAAATGGCACTGTTTACCTGTGGCTGTTAGAAGTCAAACATATATGAAGAAAACTTCTTAAAGGTCATGCCAGAAAGAGTATGTGGTTCCAGAGCCATATTGTCAAGACATGCTTAAGTATGTAGTGGGGAGGCTGTGCATAGCACTAAGTGCAGCTGATAAACAGCTATATTGTCAAGACATGCTTAAGTATGTAGTGGGGAGGCTGTGCATAGCACTAAGTGCAGCTGATAAACAGCTATGTAAAAGTGGGTGATCTTGTGGCCATGTGATAGTACAAAAATGGGGAGGGTGTACTTGGTAATAGCCAATAAACCAATGCATAAAGGGAGGAGGTTCTTCTCCTTAGCAGAAGAAAAGCTAGAGTGAGACAAAGGGGGCAGCAACCCCATTGCAAGGTGTTATGAGGTGCGATTGGAAGATCTTTTTTAATTTATGCTCCTCACATGTTAGGACCTGGTGATTCTCTTCAGAGAAGGGAGGAGCGCTGAATTGTAGGCGGCAGTTTTTATATTTTTTTTGCTCTCATGTAGAGGGTGTGGGTCATTAGCATGAGGGCATTAGGACCTTGCAGTCTTCCTTAGAGACTAGATGGTGCCAGATTGGAGAGAGAGGACATCTTTTTGCTCCTCATCTTTGTGGCATGTGCAAAGGATCAGGCAAGGGCACTGGGTGCCAAATGTCCGCTATGGCTCTGCTCATAGGTATGGGAATCGCACAGCATACCATACATATGCACTCACAGGTGTACATGTACTGGCATGACCACAAAAAGGTGGCCATGCTTAGAAAAGTTCACTATCAAGGAGAAAGAATTGCTACAGTAAGCCCACTACACACTTGGAACGCATCTCTTGGGCAAAGGTATCAGACAGTTTGTTATGGACTGGTGCTAGATGTAGATGCTCTGGGCAGCCATAAAAGATCTCTAACAGGCTCAATGAAGGATTAATGATAAGATACCCCATGCAATGGAAATGACATGGGACATTGGGGCAGGCAGTTCTTCCACAGGGTAGGGATCATCAATACTGAAGGGTATGTCTGAGGATAAAGAGTCAGTGGCCATCAATACTTGAGGTTGTTTTGTTAATGACAGTTACAGAACTATTGGTTGTATAAAAAGATTTATAAGGTCTAGGAAATCAGAAATGATGAAATCATTGTTTATAAGCTACATTAGGCTTAAACTAGAGTATGAAATTATAATATGAAAACCTTTTAAAAAAACAAGCACTAAACTGGAAGGAGTACAGTGGAAATATGCCAAGGGCATCCATGGGTGTGGAAATTTCAAGTTATTATCAAAGATAAAATATTTGAACTTGTACAGCATCTCGTATAGATATTTAAGAGACCTTATTCAGATGTATAGGGCATTTACAGGGACTGCCTCTTGGAATGTTTGAAGTTGTGAAAAAGTAGTAGAGAACCATCAGGCAACCTGTGTAGAGGACTATATATAGGAATGAGAAATGTACTAATTGGTACTCTGGGATAGTAGCTGATGCATAGCATAGAATAGAGTACCAAATTATATTAAAGCAAGCATTAGTTTAGATATTAAAACATAAAAAAAAAAAACAACTTGGACACATTATGACAATGTCTGTTTTGGTATATTGACAGGTTAAAAGGGCATTATTGCCTGTCTGAAAAAATTTGTATGTATGAATGGATGAGTGTGAGAGATGGGTAGGAATGGGATTTCTTTAGATGTAGCATATCTAGCAGTGCTGGGTCTGACTTGGCTTTGTAGGTCAAGCAGAGATAGCCTCTAAGTAGGCGATATGATACCGAGAAAAGTGGAGTTTTTACCCTTTCTGCATATGGCAAGTGTTTAAGGCCTAGGATCCTCTTAGTGAGGTATTTTTGTGGTCTTTCTAGTTGCTGCATATTTCTAGTGAGGTACATGCCAAATGGGGCATTGTGCTCGATAACTGGTCTAATGAGGGAAGAGTAGAGAGAGACCATGACCTCTTTCTTCCTGGAGGCAAAACCTTTTATAATGAGATATGCCACATAGAAGGATTTTTTGACCACAGTGAGAATGTGATTATCAAAGGATAGGTTGCTATCCACTTGTGTTCTCAGATCTCTTATGACACCTTCGGTGTTCAGTGGACTACCATTGATGTGGTAGTTCATGGGTACCGCGTTCTTCCCAAAGGGAATGATGCATTTTTTGGTGTTGAGCTTAAGGCCATGATTCGGACACCAGTCATTGGGCTTCGTGAGGCCTTTCTTTGGAATGTTAACATCATTTGGGGAGGTAATAATGGCTCCCAGTTTGCAGCTGTCTGCGAACTTGGTCAGCCAGGGTCCCTTGCTTTTGGTCTGGATTTCAGAAAAGTAGATGCCAAACAAGAGAGGACCCAAGACTGAACCTTGTGGGAGTCCATTCGTGACTGGTCAGTAGTCTGATTTGGAGTCTGCTACTTTCACTGTGTAAGTTCTATCAGTGAGCCAGTTTGCAACCCACCTTGTGTCATAGGGGTTGATGCTTAATTTAGTGAGTTTATCTATGATTCCTGAGTGAGGAATTGTATCAAAGGCCTTAGCCAGATTGAGGTGGACTGTGTGAACTACCTTACCTTCGTCCGCAGCTCTGATGACAGATTCAAAGAAGTCCACCAGGTTGAGCAGACAAGATCCACACTTAAATCCAAACTGTATGGGGTCTAGAAATTCCCTATATCCTTATTTATCAGGTCTATGATAATGTGCTTCATAGCCTTACTTATCAGACTCATCAGGCTAATGGAGCAGTAGCTCCCAGGGTCTGTAGTCACACCCCCTTTGTGGAGTAGGATAACTGTAGCAGCGCGCCATTTGGCGGGGACAAAGCCTGAAATGAGGCCGTGATTGAACAGGACACTCAGTTGTAATGCCAGCTCATTTTGTAATTCATGTAGAATGCAGCCTGGGATGTTGTCAGGTCCCATGAAAGCTGTATTATTGGCCTTGGACAGTGCAATTTTTACCTGTGCAGCTGTAATATTGTATACTTGGCATTCCTCAGGTATAGTGGTTGGCCCTTTAGGGGGGTGAGAGGGGGGTAACGTTGGCACTGAATCTGTCAGCCAGTATATTGGCAATGTCTATTGGCTCAGTATAGGAGTTACCATTGTGTAGTTCCTCCGAGCAGATCTGAGCATTGCCTTGTAGATTTTTGACATAACTATAGAAGGCCTTGTAGTTGTCTTTAGTATCTGTTGCAATTTTGTTTTTGTAGCTAGATTTAGAGGATTTGCTGAGGGATCTTAGCTTTTTATTAAGGCTGCAAGGGAGTTTTCCAGCTTTGGGGGCTTTGCCTTTTTCTGCAACAGTTTCTTCCTTCTGTTGTAGAGTTTGCTGATGGCAGGGGACCACCAGATTGGCTTCCTTTTTTTGGAGGAGAGAATCTTGGTTCTATTGGGAATGGCCTGTTACACGCTTTTGTGTACGTGTTCGTACAGTGCATTGGGGTATGATTTTGCAGTCCTGCATTTATTCTCCATTTGCATGGGCAATGTAAAGAGAGCCACCTTAGTTTTTAGAAGCCCAAAGTTGGCTTTGGAGAAGTTTTTTATGGTGGTTTCCTTTGCATGGGGTATGGGTGGGATGTGGATATTCATGGTGACTAGCTTATGGTCAGATCTAACCAGGGAGGAGTTGACAATTGATGTAGAGTAACGGTCGCCCATATTAGTAATAACCAGGTCAAGGTTGTTGCTACTTCTAGTGGGAGTAAGAATGAGCTGGTCCAAGGCATTGGAACTGATGAATTCCAGGAAACGTTGAGTAAGTGTGTTGGTACTTGAGTAGTTTTCCCAGTTAATGGAGGGGTAGTTAAAGTCACTCAGTATGAGGGTGTTGGGTTGGACCTTTATATTTTCCTGGGTGTTTCAAAATGTGGAGTGGTATTCTTGGGGCATGGTCGAGGATCTAGCAGACTACAACCTGGATTGCAGTTTTGCCCAGTTTTAGTTGTACCAGGAGTATCTCTAATGTGTTATGTTGGGCAACTAGCCTGGAAGTGTACATATCCTTTATGAATATGGAGATACCATTGCCTTTAGGGTTTCGATCCACATTTTGGGACCAAAAGGTGTGGTATGAGTTATAGCCTGGTAGTGCAGGAGTGCTTTCAGGTACCTTGAACCAGGTCTCCGTTACTGCACAAATGTTGTTGTTCTCCATTTTGAGGAGCGCTTTGAACAAGTGCATTCTGAGATTGAGGCATCTAACGCAGAGTATCAGAACCCTCAGATTACATTTGCTTGTAGCTGTTATGGTGGTAATTTGGTCCTCTGGACATTGTCTATAAAAGGCACTATAGGGGTGGCAAGGGCCTTGGCCAGTATACAGAATCCCAGGGGTGACAAGTGCAGGCCACCTCTGGCAAAGCATCGAGGTCTGTCAATCATGTCATCCCAGGCAGACAGATACTGGATCTCCTTGGAATGACACCAGAAACTTAGCCAATTATTGAAGTCCATCATTTTTTGTTTGTACTGTGGTATCTTTCTTGGTGATGGTAATATGCTACTCGGAGCTAGGGTCATGCCCTCCTGGGCTACATGATCTGAGAGCTCCTCCATGCCTCTTTTCATGTAGTCCAAGGAAGTGTGTCTCAAGTCGTTCACACCATATGGACAATGACAGAGTCATAACTGTACCTGTTGTGGAGTGACCTGAGTGCATGCGTTATGTGGTGTATCCTGGCTCCCGACAGGCAGCTGACCATCACCTTCTCATTATTCAACCTGGTGAGTGGTACATCAGTGTGCCTTACTGATGAGTCACCTATAATAAGTGTATTGGGTAACCTGTTTTGCCTTAGGGGCTTTGGTTGTGTAGTACACTGTTTGTGTGAGCTATGTGTCTCGTGGTTTGTGCTGTATCCAGCAGAATAAGGTAACATAACACAGGGCTGACACCAGCAGAGCATCAATGGCTGATGATGATAAAATGTAAGTGGCATTATGCAATCACTCACTGTCTTCAACACTATGGGGGGGGGTGGTTTCCAGCATTCCCATTTACTGAAGCCACTCTAGAGATACAGACTGAGCACTCATCCTAACCAAGCCATGATGGACATCCTTTATCCAAAAGCATCTCAGGTTTTACCTGTGCCCTCAGCAAAGGCATAATCTGAAATGCACACCACCCCAGTGATGCATATATTCATTATTGGGAACAGGTGCAGTGGGGTTAGGCATCACTATGCTCCAAGATTATCAGTGATATGGACTTAATAGTTGACCATAACCAGCAGATGTGAAGACCAGTGATCCAGGCACAAGTGTTTTATTTTATTTATTTTACATTTGTTGATTGGGATAGTCCGACTGGATTCATGTCCATTTTCAGCAGAGGCCCGGGGAGAAAAGCTCCAAGGTAAGCAGATACAATAAAAACAATGAAACCTTATTACAAAATGGTATAGACAAAAAAAATACATAAGCAAACATGAACAGACCAGTTCAACAGGTTAGAGTTACTCCCTGGTGACAGTCAAGGATAAGTTCAACAGCAATCTGATTAATAGATTGTTCACATTCTTGATGAGTTACCCAGGCTTGTTGTAGTGGCAAAGCTAGTTTAGTGCCAGATGTTGTTTGAGTCTAGTTTTAAATTGGCCTAGGGAGGAGAACAAAGTAATATCAGCTGCAAGTGACTTCCAGGCTCTGCCTGCAGAGTTTGCAAAGAGGGAATCCCCAGCTGCATTGTTAATTTTGATTGTCTGAATTAGTAGTCTGTTCGAGGATCAAAGCAGTCGTGGATTGTTATAGGGGGTGATAAGATCTTTAAGTGCCGGAGTATTATCTGGATTGTAAAGGATTTTATTAGCCATAAATAGTAGGTTATATTGGATTAGACTGGGTAGTTCAAGCCACCCAAGCTGGTTAAGATTGATGCAGTGGTGTGTCCTCAAAGGTAGGTCAGTGGCAAACCTGGCAATGTGATTATAACAGGTTGAGAGTTTATCAACTACAGTCTTGTTTAGATTAGAGAGTAGGGGGATGCATATAGAAGTGTTGGAAGTAGGTGAGAGTGAGCTATGGCAATTTTGGCTGGAGAGATAAGGAAGGCTTTATTCTGTTAAGTGACCCTAGTATTTTATTGATAGTTTTTATCGATTGGTTTACATGTAGGTCAAATTTTAGGTTATCAATAATGACCCCTAATAGTTTTGTAGAAGGGGTGGGGGCGATTATTGTGCCATCATTCGCATTTATGGTAAAGGTAAAAGCAGCAGACCTTTGTGTTGGTGAGAATAACAGCATTTTAGTTTTTTTTGGATTTAGTATCAATCGACATTCAGAGAGCCAGTTTTCTATAGTATTAAAGGTGGACTGGATAGCAGACCATAAATCTGTAGGAGATGTAGCTGAGCAAATCAGGGTGGAGTCGTCAACAAATTGGATACAGCTGACATTTGGGGTGACAGTATACAAGTCGTTAATAAAGATGGAAACAGTAGAGGCCCTAGTATGGAGATTTGTGGTGCTCCAAGGGTGTTGGGTAGTTGGTTAAAGAGCTTATTCTGCCAAAGAACAGCCTGCTCTCTCCCATTAAGGTAGGATTTAAACCATTGAAGGGCTTTAGAATCTAGACAAAGTTTGCAGGGTGTGAATCCAAAATTGGTGGCCAACCATGTCAAATGCCTTGGAAAGATCCAAGAAGAGGGCTGAAGATATGTGATTATTGTTACAGTTATTGTTTATGGTATTGGTAAAAGCTAGTAGGGCTGAAGTAGTGCTGTGGTGTGGACGGAAGTCATGTTTGGTATCTGCCATGAGGTGATTCTGGATTAGGTGGTGCATGAGTTTGTGTATACATTTTTCCATAATCTTTGCAAGTGGAGAAAGTATAGCTATTGGTCTATAATTGGAGAATTCAGTGGAGGAGCCTCCTTTATGTAGTGGAATTACGTAGGATGTTTTCCAAATGGTGGGAATTTTGGCCTCTAGTATGGTACGATTAATTAGTATTGACACTGGGTAGGCAATAGCATCAGCTGATTTTTGAAGATACTCTGCGGGGAGTTGATCAGTGGAGAGTGTGGTTGGTTTTAATTTTTTGATCAAGGTATGGATAAGTGATGTGGACACTGGTTGGAAGCTGAACGAGAGTAGGTTCATAGGGATGGTACTATCAGGGCCAGGGGAGCTAGGAGGTAATTGGCTAACTAGGGCTTGAATTGCCTCAGTAAAGAAATTGTTAAAACTGTCTGAAACATCCTTGGGGGGGGGTTGTTATCAATGGTAGCAGCGGGGATGGGGGTAGAAGTTTTTCCAGGATGAAGTAGATTATTCAGACCTGCCCAGAACTTCTGAGGATTGTTCTGGTTTGCTGTCTGTAAATTACAATAGTATTGTTTTGTCTTGTAAAATGGATTTTTTTGTTTCATTTCTAGCTTGCCTGTATTTAACATGATCTTGGGCATCTTTAGTAGAGCGCCATAGAACCCCAAATTTGTTTCTACTGGTAATTTTTAGTCTAGACTCTTTAGAGAGCCATGGTGCAGTTTTTGCTTTTGTCCTCTTTGAACGGGCAGGTGCATGCAAATCAAGGATTTCAAGAAATTTGTTGTTAAAATATGCAACTGCCTCCTCTAAGGGGAGATGTTTTAGAATAGACCAGTTACAGGAGTTAAGTTCCTGTTGGAATTTGGCAGGGTCAAAGTCTTTTCTGAGTAAGGGTTGTTTGGGATTAATGGCTTTTTGCTTAACTATACAAGTGAGAAGGTGGTCATTTAGGTCATCAGGGAGGGTACCAGCGGTATACAGTTGGGATTACTATTTACGAGTACCCAGTCGACTATGCTTTCTTTTTGGTTGTGTTTACCTAGCCTGGTAGGGGTGGTTATGATTTGTGTAAATGCATGCAGGTTAATACGGGTAGATGGGGATTCTGAGGAACAGGTGCCACAGTCTATGTTAAAATCTCTGAGTAGTAGGGTTTCTTGGGGGTAATGACATGATAGCCAGTGTAGGATATGTTCAAGTGTGGCTATATTGTTACCTGGGGGAATATACATGCAGATGATGTTGATACATTTACTTTTGTTAAGTTGCAATCTAGTGGCAAGAATTTTGGAGTTATTAATCTGAGGTAGTTGAGTAACATCTATGGTCATATTCAATTCTGATTTGTAGAGTATAGCTACCCCACCCCCCCTTCCTGGAAACATGCTCCAGCCTGTGTAATACCCAGGTGGTAACACTTCATTGTTAGTAGTGTTATGTTTTAACCAGGTTTCAGATAGACAGAGAATCTCAGGGGAGTGGACAGCCAGGACAGCATGCAGTTCATGTACCTTGTTATTAATGCTTCTAATATTGAGATGACAGGCTAGGAGAGAGTTAGTTGGCCTATTGATTATAGTTTTATAGCTTATGTTACAAGTAGAGGTGTATATATCAGAAGTGGATGGGCCAGGGTTGAGGTGAATATAACCACCGAGTATTAGGCTAGGTCTGTGATTATTGATAAGCTTCAAGAGTTTGTTTATAAGTTTGTAGTATTGTCTAGATCTAGGGCTCATGTGTCAGGGGTTGGTATCCTGAAAGAGTGAACAAGATGATGTGTTGGACGCATTATTATTAGCATGGCTGAAGGTGGGATGCTTTACAGCTGCGGTGATAGTATGGCCTTTTGGGTACTGATAACCAATGAGAAACTGGTTTTCATACAAGGTGAGTAAATCAGTGGCCACCAGAATGGGTAGTAAAGAGGAGTATAGCATTATGAGAGGAGGAGTATAGTAGGATCTGTTGTTTGTATGGCACAACAGCAGAAGATCTGATGGTAAATTTAGAGGTAATAGAGTGGGTGGAGAAAGTATATTAGGTGAAAGCTGATATGATGTTATAACAGGGGTGTGTGGTTGAGTAACTATAGCCAACAGTGACTACAAGTGTTTTCTTAGGCTTCATGGAGCCGTATGGTATGTATTTAAGCAATAACCGACGACGTGGTGTGGTATATTGAATGTTTACCCACAGATGGTGTGGTTTAATCACGAGGGCGAAGCTCGAGTGATTAAACAAAGGCAACCATGGGTAAATCTTCAATATACCACAACCCTGAAGTCGGTTATTGCTGTAATACAATGGCATTTATTTAAGAAAAAAATACTTACTTTTCTTAAAAAATGTCTTTGTATAACAGTGGATTGCCATTCTTCCGCTGGTTGTGGTATACTGCTTCTGCGTTTTGATGTACTGTGCATGTGTATGAGACTTGCGTTCCTATATATATATATATATATATATATATATATATATATATATATATATATACAATTAAAGGTTTTGGGGCCGTTTATACCAATGGAAAAAAGTCCGGGTGACAGGACCTTTTACCGTTGGTATATTGTGGGATTTACAATAGGCACGCTGGTTGGGATGGCCAATCAGCATGCACGTTTTCGAATATTAATAGGGAGACATTGTATAATTAGTGTTAACCTACTGGCTGTGTTTTTAAACTACATTTTACACTGTTATACAGTGTTGTTAGTGTGTTTTATACTCTTGCAGGGTATTTGCTAGCTGTAGGTTATGAGTTTAGAGTGTACTTTTCAGAGCTTTAGGTGGGAGCATCAGGTCATTCAATTGCACACAAAAAACAGTAAAAAATTACACCGAGTCACACCAGGTCAGCCGGGGGGGGGGGGGTCCTAAGCACCTAGATTTGAAAATGATGCCTGTACTAAGTTGTAGCAGTTTAACCTGTATGAGGAAAGAGTGGGTAGGGGAAAAGAGAAGGCAGTAGGAGTGGTTAGAGGAATACCTTGATTGACTCAAGACACCACACCAGAGGTAAGTTGAATGTAAGGGCCTAAAATCTGCATTCAGCACTTTAATGTTACTTGCACTCAGCACTTTAATTTTACTTATGTTTAGCAGGAAAGACAGACCAACAGTATACAGTTTTGAGGATTTTTACAAGGGTACTTGTTCAAATGTCAGACAAGTAAACAAAACTTTCAACAGGAATCTGTCTTACTGTTACAAAGCCAGAAAGGTACAAGGTATACCTGGAAAAATTACGGTCAGAGAGACAAATGTAAGAGTCAGTGTACTTTAGTTACAGGAAAAGGAGGCAAACACTCAAGTAGAAAAGAGCCCTATGGCTGTTCAAAATGGTGACTTGCTTAATTACACAGCACTGTAAGAGAAAGCTTAACAAATGCTTTTTATATGTGTAACCTACACTGATTATTTGCTGGGAGAAACAGTTTTTGTTCTGGTGGCCAATTGCAATCCTGTAGACACCATTATGCAGGAGCTGCAGTATGTTAGTATAGGTAAATGTGAAGTTCAAACTGAGTCACACCAGGTCAGCCAAGTGGGGAAGGGAGAGGAAAATCCTAAGCACCTAGATTTGAAAAAACTGGCTGTTATTCACAGCATATTGGAGATGTCAAGTGTGCTGGTGAATGTGCTCTGTGGCTTATAGGACGAGGTACAAGAATTATATACTGACATGCACTATAAGGAGCAGTGAGCATACAGTGCTGCTGAGGTCACTGATTGCAAATGTTGTCTCCATATATGCCTCCATGAGACATACTGCAACCGTAATCAGGTCTGCTTCCATAGGACTTGTCTTCCATGGCTGTGGGAGGCTCCATTTATGGGCAGTTAACAGAACTGGAGAAGGTATGAAAAGCATTGGCAAGGTCCAGATAAGCAGTGTGGATTGCATGCCCTTTATCCATGGCTTTAGTAACCCTTTCAGATAACTCATCTAGGATAATTGGTAAGTCAGAGTACTGCTGATCATGGGCAATGATACTTCTCTGGATCAACCCCTGGGATATCTCATCAGGCTGCATGCACATATTCCCCTCATTCTACCTTTTCCATGTTGCCTATGGGGATGACAACCCCCCATTCATGGCTGATAATAATTTTGTGGGCTATTACACTCACCAGGATCGTGACATGGTAGGGTAGATTTTCACAATCCCATAGTTGTGAATTTTTCCTGCCTTAACACCACAAGCATTACATTGGACATAACAAAAGTTTGTCATGGTAACTTGATCCCACCAGTAGATAATGTGATCCCTGACCTCCTACAAACTCCCAGAGTATGTGGCTTCTATGTTCACCTCTCATGACCCTACTCCATCCCATAGTGTTGCAGGTGCCTGTAACTCTGTCTTCCTCAATTGTCCTGTGAACCACCTCATCTGTGTTGGTATGGTGCTATCATATGCACAGTGTGGCTAGTCCATGTAGTGTCTAAATAGCCTTGGTGTGATAATGCTTGCATCATTTTGTTGGGTTTTCTAGGTCATGGCCATTGTGGGCCAGACACTTCCTCTTTACCAGTGCTGCACAGCATGGCACACAAAAAGAAATATTGCAGCAGATACCTAGAACTGTATAGCAGTGTCTCTGCAAATATATCTAGGCTGAGAAACAGCTCCACCATCTTTCATGTTTTTACGTTTCTGCATATAATACATTACAGACCATTTCCTGCATGGTCTGGAAGTTGAAGATGGGTATCATCAACAATTGTCTAGAGCGTACCTGCATCTGCTGCAACTCACAACAAAGAACATATTGTATGTGGTCTGGTCCCTGCATGTATGACATCTGTGTGTGCAGAATTATCTATCTAGCAGGTGTATGCATCTGCCAACTGGATGACCCTGTGGGAAATCATCTTGCAGAAGTCCTTCTGATATCAGCTTTGACCAAGTTCTATTGGTACTTTCTGTAGTTAAAATCACTACTTCCATGGGACACGATAATATCTCTGGATGTCTGCTGAGAAGCAAACCCCTCCATCAACTATTTAGCATGAGTCCCTCCACTGGTTATGTCTGAGGTATGGAGACTGGCAGTTGTGGTAACCTTGCATAGAAGTGGTCTGCCTACTGACCTTGGGAGTCACAAGCTTATTATTGTTGTTAGTGTTTGCAATGTATGGAACATGTTGTAGCTAAACCAGTAAACAATGATCTAGGAGACCGTGCATCTCTGGATACCCACTAGTTTGCTTTTGTGAAAAGCAGCTCATGCCTGATTACCCTAGTTGAGTTCTTTGAAAGGGTTACTAAGGTCCTGCATAAGGGGCATACAGTCAGCATTGCTTATTTGGACCTTGCCAATGCTCCAGAGCTGGGATTATTGACAAACTCTCACAACTCAGCATTATCCCATATGTAGTTTACTGGATAGGTAACCCATAGTGTTAAGGTTGAGAGATATTTTCTCTAGACATAAAATGTCACCAGTGGTGTCCCAGGCCCACTCAACTTTGGCATATATTTCTTTGACAAAAAAGTTGTTATGAATGGACTATGGCTATCCAGGTTTGCTTATGATTGCAAACTGAGAGCTGTTGTCAAATCCTGTTCTGATACTCAAATTCTCCAGCACTGGCTAGACCAAACAAATGCTTGGTGAATTAGTCAAGGGTTTATCCTCAACACCAACAAATGCAACATAGTTTCCTTTGGTAAATCTAATATCACTATGCTTGGCATATTGATAACATTCCATTTAAATTTGACATGGCTGTCAAGGACATTGGTACATAAGTTGATAACAAACCCTCTTTGACTTCCGCATCCCTGTGGTGGTTAGAAAATCCTTTTACCTTTCACAACTTCTTCATTGCATCTCTTCAAGCTCCAAACAAGTTATACTCCCAGGTTATTCATCCCTTATTAGGCCCATCACTGAATGTAATGCACCCTCTGCAGTATGTACCTCACCTAAACCAGCCTGAGAATAATACAAGCAGTTTTAGCAGGGCTAAAACAAAGATCCATCTTGGGTCCAACTTCAACTTGCCATTTATAGCCACTACTAGGCATAACAACTGCTGGACCAGCAAACATGATGACAGTTGTAAGACTCTGTCTACTGTAACCTTCAGACACAACTTTGGGACTGTGAACACTAATTTAAAACCAGATTATACATTACTTATTTAAGAGATTATACAATGGGTAATGGATCAGGTTTAAATTTTAGTACCAGTAAATGTAAGGTCATATATTTTGAGAAAGCTGCATGTAGGATGACACTTACTCTCCAATGCAAAGCAATGAGTCAACCTGACATAATGAGTAAAATTGTAAGAGACCAAACTAATCTGGTAAAATTATGGAACACTGGTATTTATTTTGTCTTAGAATAACATCTTCTGTATATACACCATTGGCCAAATTATAATACCGGAATTTGTAGAAAGAAGATTTACAGAACGAATACAAATTGTGAAAGAGTATGGCTATATGGAAGAACATATCTACAATTTGATGCAGATACCTTGCAGTTAAATTGGTCATTGCCTAGAAAGCATTTAAGAATGAGTTGTTGCAGGCTTCTTCTAATTTTAGAAATGTATACTAATTCAAGACTTGCAAAGATAAGCATGCTAATTTAATTTCTGTTTTTTATACAACAAAACTTTTAGGCATTCAGATATGGCAGAGGAAATAAGTTGCCTTATAACAGAGGTGTAGGATGGGGCACAAGGAGCAGCCACCCCAGTCGCAAGGTGTTAGGGGGTGTGACTTGCAGATCAGAATCTGATTGTCGAGTAGTACAATATTCATTTCCATGCTGGCATTTTAGACACCCCCCCCCCTTTTTTTTGGTCTTAACATAGACATGAGAGTATGAAGTGATGAACTGGTACTGTTCCTTAGGTGAGATGGGAGGAGCACCAAATCGGAGAACCAACTTGATTTGGGAGTGGCACTGGGCACCAAATAAGAAAGCTACTGCTCTGCCCTGTACTATTTGTATTTCTGACTCTTAAGATAACTTTAAGAGTAACTTAGATAACTCAGTGGGAGAGTTTGCTTTCAATCTGCAGTTGACAAAGTTGGTGTTCCTTGTGGCCTTCTGGCCTGAACACTGGATAAATAAAATTATGAAAGACTTCAGTGTTTCCTCACAAAGAAATATCTCCGGTGTCAGTATTCTTAGCTACTGTATGATGTTCTAAAAGCCTTGGAACTCTATTCGGTGTCATACTGACTCCTGTGCAGTGATCCCTGCCTAGCATTCTGTTACTAACACCAAGCACTTTGAATTCCTTCACCTAATAGAATCAGTGGTAAAGGAAACCCCTGCTCTAATCCTATTCTGCCACAGCAACACCAGATGGCATGACAAATGCCTAACCCAAAGTATCCCCTACTTCAGGAATAAGCCACCCTTACCTGTAAAACAGAGTACCATATAAATGTCTGGATGACTGAATGGATGATCTCAAACTTCCACCAGGGATATGTGGAAAAATCTGCTTAACAGGGGACATTTTTATTCTCCTGTTAGTGTTGGGTGATGTGGCTAAGGTTCTTGATGATGATGATCTTGGCTGTAAGCTTAGTATGAACATAAGAGCCTATGAAACTATTTGCTGAATATGTGAATCATTGGAACTGCATGGGTGTTGCATGGACCCTATAGATTATGCCCCAATATTACTGACTACCTAGCAGTTCAAGGAATGGAAACCCTTCCTGTTGTTGTATTGCAGTCCCTTTGGCCAGGTGAGTCTTGATGGAAATGTGTGTGCAATCAATGGTTCTCTGGATTTCAGAGAAATGGGCTATGTTGAAAAATGTTCAGATGGTGCTGGTTCTCTCCTCTGCAGTCTTTGGGAACCATATATGCTTCTCCACTTGCTGTAGAGTAACTTTATGGGAACTGGTTTAAGTTTCAAGAAGATGACACCTGCAGAATCTGTAATGTGTCCCCAGAAGTTCGCTGACAGGTTCTTGCAACTAAAACTGCTAGTTATGTAGCCCTCAGTATCTACAGGAAATGGTATACCTTGCACCTTTCCTTGATTTCATTTCTGAGTGACATGTTTTAGCTAGATCCTTTACAGTCTCCCAGCCCACAAAGAAATGGTGCACGGTCTGTTGGTTTGTCAGCTGACGTTATGACTGGTGCTGTCTGTATATCCTCCATTGGCACTGATGTTACACAGCACAGTGGATACTAGCTGCAATGGTGATTGATAACATGCACTGCAGTGCTATGGCTGCTGCTAATCCTATGACAGTACTGTGAAGTAGTCTGTTGCAGTGCAGCATACCCATAGCCGGCTTTAGGCACCCGCAAACACTGTGGTCACTGGGGTCCCCCCTGTTCCTGGGGGGGCCCCCAACTACAGCTAGTACAGCAATTGTGTATACTTAATAAACCAGGTGGGTAATAACTCTAAATTATTTAGATCGCCTTTAAAATTCAAACATATCTCTGGTTATTGTAACAGTGTTTTATCAAGTAACAGGCTTCACAATCCCATTAAATACTTTATCACTGTCATAGAGCCTTGGCTTAGTTAAACCCCGATTGGTAGATATTCTCTCCACTAAAACCAACAACATAGCCAGGTTTAAATACCTGCAATACCCTTAATCAACCTTGACTGTGTGGGGGCCACAGAAAAGCAACTAATGGACAGGAAAAATGAGGAAAAAATGTGTTAATTTCCTGATTATGCTCTTTAACCTGAACAGGGCTCTGGTATGACCCTGTTAGGATAAAGCTGATTATGAACATAAGCAGGGTAACCAGTAGAGAGATCAGCAGGCCGGAGTGACTGATTTGAGTGCAAACCTTGTATTTTAAGAAGAGATGATGCTTCCGATCTTCAGAGATGTTTTTTTTTTTTTTTTTCAGGGAGTTTTATAAATATTGGTAGAACACCAGATACCACAACTCACAACTGTTTTGCAGAAGAATTCAACATAATACCAAGCATAATAGCAGAACAAAGGCCCAAAATCAGGAACATATTGTAAATATTACTCTAATTCACTTTAAAAAGTTAATAGAATAACACCTTTTGCATCAACATGCATTTTTTTGGAAAATAAGAAGTATAAATCTCTGATGCCTGGAATTATTAACTGTCTGTATCCCTGAATGATTTATTAGGGAAATCAAACTTTTTACAAAGGACAGATCAAAATTATGAGCAAAATCAAGGAAGGGTCTGTGTAATCAGAGACAGTGACAAGTATGCATTACTCCTCCCCAAGGTAAATAAAAGTGACTTACCCTGCTGCTGTCTGACAATTGCTAAACCGCATTCACTGATCTGGTGTGATAGTACCAGTGTTGCACAATGTATTGCTATTTGCAGAAATTAGTGCAAAGCTAGTATTGCTATGGCTTTTGTGTGTGTTTGTAAAAAGTATTCCTGATTATCACTGCATACACCTAATAATACCAGGACTCGTACATCATCCTTCTGGGTATCAGTGAAAAATGCAGCGAACAAGTAATTGTATTTCACAAGTAGTGCATAAAATATATCACAGAAGATTCAGACACTTAAATCTTCAAGGAATCTGGTGGCCTCCCCTCCCTAGACTGTATAAATTGATACGGGGGGCTCCCTTAATCATCCTTGACTGTGTGAGGACCCCACAAAAGCTGTTGCTGATTGGAGAAATACAAGAAAAAATGTATTAATTTTCTGACTACAGTCTTTAACCTGAACAGGGCTGACCCTGTTTGGATAAAGCTGATAATGGCCTGTGCTCCCAACTGCACCCATTCTAAAATCAGCCCTGCTCAGATGTGAGTCTACAGAAAGCTGCTGTAGGTTACGGGGGGGGGGGGGGCATTGTGGTTAATTCTTTACTTTTTATTACAGTCAAACCATAGAGGTTTTTCACATGAGGTCATTACAGTTTTTGTTTGGGCTGAGGACTTTGTGGTCATTGTTTCTTTTACTTTTCTCACAGACCTCAGAGGTGTACAAAAAGTTGCTATAGCTTGTGTAGGGGCGGTGTGCTGTCTAGGAGCAACAAAGTGGAATACATTACTGTAATCATTATGTTTTCAATTTCACATCCGGCATCTATACAGGTAGCTGCCTTTGATGGGTAGGGTTGAGAAGTGAGGAGGCATGCTATGTGTATGTATGTTAACACTCACTTAAAACACATGACTGTGGCACTATGAACCTCTGCTTTCATCCCAATCTAACACCAGAGGGATGCATAGGCAGTGACTGTTTGTATTTCTTTTTTGGGGACGGAGGGGTTAGGGAGGCAGACCTTATTCCCAGATTGGACCTACGTATCCGGACAACAAATGACTGGTTAGTTTGTTGAGAGCTGCTATTTTGTCATCTTTGAATATTAAGCCTTAAGCACAACTTATGTCTTCCTTGAAATAAAAAAAAAAAGACTGAAATTATTTTCTTACTCATGGTTTTTGATTAGGAAACCATTGGATTAAAAGATTGGAAAAATGCTCTAAAATGTATCCCAGATATAATACTGTGGCTTCTTGGACCTTGGCTTAAATGGGTTACTTCATAAATGATTATGTGTTGTCCTGGTCAGGAAAGGTGAGTTGAAAGGATGCAAGGAAAGCTAATGTTGAACAGCACCAGGATTTCTTTCCTTAATCATTTCTGTTCAAGCCATCATTGGTTGAAAAGATTATGTAAAAAGAAAAAAAATAAAATACAGTTTAGAGCATGTAGACAGCATTTCACCCAAGTCCACACCCATACATAGACTTGCTGTAATGTATCATTGTTGTAACTAAAATACCAGTAACTGTCAATGTCTCTCTGTGAGATGGGTGAACACAGGGTGGTACATAGACCTGTTGTACTGTAAGAGCATTATAGCTACAGGTCATTCTGTACATAGTACTCCTAAAAGTTTGCCATACAAGCTAAAAGGCTGTTTCAGAGGGGTTGGTAGTGACAGGGTGATACTCTGACAGAAGTGCCTAGGGGGTCCCTGAACAAAACATTTGCTGGGGGGCCCCAAAATGCGAACACCGGTCCTGAGCATACCCATTCTATAAATTACTGAATCAGTCCACCATTTTGGATGTTGTAATTTTTTACACTATGTAGTTCATTTGCATGGAGTTCTTCATTTTCATGTCATTATATACTTATTAGTTTGTGCTGATGACTGCACTATTTTGTTCCTTGCGCAACTGTGCTGTCTTAAAAACACCCATAGCCTGTGCTTTGCCACTACTCATGTTAATTTGTACTGTGTAATATGCTATACCTCTATGAATCCTAATCAGTACTGTTTTCGTTAAAAAGTCAAAGCAAACTTTCCAGATTGAACTGTAGTAGTCCACTATGTTTGAATTTAAATAACAATAACTAAAAAAGCACACTACATGAACTACAAAATTAACTGGCACCTCACCTAAGTGTCATGTTTAATCATAGCCTCACCTCAGGTTTGTGCCCATTGAGTGGTGCACAGCTACAGTTACCCCACTCCACAAGGGGGGATCCACCTTGGATCCCGGGAACTACTGCCCCATCAGTCTGACGAGCCTGATCTGCAAGACCATGGAACGTATTATCATGGACCTTGTAAACAAAGACATTGGCAACCTTCAAACACTGGCCCCCACCCAGTTTGAGTTTGTGAAGGGCCGATCTTGTCTCCTGAACCTGAGTGACTTCTTCGAATCGGTCTCCAGAGCCATTGACAAGGGTAAGGTGGTCCTCACGGCCTATCTGGACCTTGCAAAGGCCTTTGACACCATCCCCCACTCTGGAATCATAGATAGGCTTACTAAGCTGGGCATTAATCCCTACTTCATTCGATGGATTGTCAACTGGCTTACTGAGAGAACCCACACTGTAAAAGAAGCCGACTCCAAATCCAGCTCCAGACAAGTGACAAGTGGAGTACCTCAGGGTTCAGTCCTGGGACCGCTCTTGTTTGGCATCTACTTCTCTGAAGTACAGGCCAACACTAAGGGACTCTGGCTAACAAAGTTCGCAGATGACTGCAAACTGGGAGCCATTATTGAATCCCCAAATGATGTGGATACTCTACAGAAGGGCCTTACAGAAACAGATGCTTGGTGCCAGAGCCATGGGCTCAAGCTCAATGCCAAGAAATATATAGTTATCCCCTTTGGGAAAAAACATGTACCCTTGAATTACCACATAGGTGGCAGTACACTAAACACCTGAAGTGTGATAAGAGACTTAGGGACACAGGTGGACAGGGGTCTCGCCTTCAATAACCACATCACCACAACAGTCAGGAAATCCTATGTGGCACACCTCATCACTAAGGGCTTTTCATCCAGAAAAAAGGAGGTCATTGTCCCACTGTACTCATCCCTCATTAGATCCATTATAGAATACAACGCCCTGTTTGGTATGTACCTCTCAAGACATCTGCAACAACTAAAAAGGCCACAGAAATACTTCACTAAAAGAATTGCAGGCCTAAAGCAGATGCCCTACACTGACCACCTTAAAGTCCAGCTATACTCTGTTGCATATTGTCTACTCAGAGGCGATCTCTGCTTAACATACAAGGCCATCTCAAACCCAGAGCTGTTGGACATGCTACACTTAAAGAAATCCCAATCCCTCAGAGCCACACACTCTAGGGATCTAAACCTTGTCATCACACTAAACAAAACCTGCTGGAGGGATAGGTTCCTCACCCAGAGACTCCCCAGACTCTGGAATAGACTGCCCATACATGTCAAGCAGAGCGCCTCTTTGTCCCTCTTCAAAAGGAACCTTGACGATTCGATGGGAGAAAGGAAATTCACCCCGGGATCACATCAGTCACTCTGCTAGACAGGGGTCCAGGGAAGTAAATAGTGCAGGAAGAAATAGCCAGGGAATTGTTATGGCTAGGCTTGTATAGGCCGATAGCCTAGTACCAATATATGAACCTATAAATAAAAGCTATTGTGACACTGAAAGAAATGAATGGCTAAAGATCTGGCTAAAACCCCATATTAAAGACCCTGAATTGCTCCCCCCAGGCTTTCAAACAATAAGGTTAGATAGAAAAAAGGAGGAGGTGTTGCCCTTCCATTTTCCAACTCCCACAGTCCTGTTCCATTTACCAACCCAATACCATTATTCTCTAACACAGAAATTCTTATTCTTGAATATGAACAAAAGCAGAAAACTTTGTATAGTAGACCTCTATATACTACCCGGAAATAACATTCCAATATTGGAAGACATCTTGGCATGGATTTCTACCAATATTAAAAATCAACAAGACAGCAGTGAATTGGTTGTAAATCCAGTACCTTCAAAAATCGGCAAAAAATGAGAAATAAAGCATGGAAACCACTGAAAGGAACAGTTTTTAATATGCAAGCTAAAACTTTCACCAACAGGCTTCCTTAGGCAAAATACATAAAACATCAATTAAACTCACTTTATATAAAATCAACATCAAATCACGTGACTATGAACAATTAATTACACTTGCTCATGCACTGGTTTCAAGGTGAAAGCACCATTTAATCCTGGTAATATGTGTGCTTTCATTCTTAATATCCAACGCATCTCCTCTTTCTCCGTTAAGTTTAACATCACCACCATGTAATAGTATATACATTGCCTTGCAGGTTACTATGTTGGCATGACAAATAGGAGATTAAAGGAGCGTATTAGTGATCATTGTTGTGATATTAAGTGTCAGGTTATTACTAGTGCTTTATATAAGCACATTTTAGGAAAGGGGAGCACTCACAGTTTTAAAGTTATGATTTTAAAGGTAATTTATATACAATTATGTGGTGGTGATAAACTTAACAGAGATGGAGGGGATGCGTTAAATGGTGCTTTCACCTTAAAATCAGTGCATAGATACCTATATGAGCAGGTGTAATTAATTGTTCATAGTCATGTGATTTGATGTTGCTTTTATATAAAGTGAGTTTAACTGATGTTTTATGTATTTTGCCTGTGGAAGCCTGTTGTCGAAAGTTTTAGCTTGCATATTAAAAACTGTTCCTTTCAGTGGTTTCCAGTGCTTTATTTCTCCTTTTTCTAATATTAAAAATGAGACGATAATACTAGGTGTCATAAATATCAATTGGCTAGAACTCCACTCCAGTCACCCTCTTCAAATATTAATTTCTTTTATTTCACCCAGCTCACAAAATCCCCCACCAGGACTAACAAAGGGAATGAGAACGGGACAGTCTTAGACTGGATTCTGGTCAAAAAAACCCCAAAATATCCTCAGCCGTAACACTCCCAAATACCCTCAGCGATCATGTCTCTGTCTTCATTAACCGGGCTTCTCCCTCCAGTCAAAGTCTGCATCAATATAAACAAACAAGGAATTTGACTTCATTCAACCCCATCACCTTCAACAAGATCTAAAATCAACAGCTTGGCATTTACTAAACTCTCCCACTTGATGGAGCTGTTAATTACTTCATTACCACTTTAATGAATACTCTAAATAGCCTAGCACCATTACATGTACCGAAGGTGAATAATAATCATGCTCCTTGGCTAGCCAAACACACTCGTTTTCTCATGCATGCCAGAGACAAAATATGGAAACTATGGCAGGCACACAGAAACACCTCAGATCTACTAAAATTCAAAGAACTTCTCTTGTGGAGCTTTTCTCCCTGGACCTCTGCTGAAAAAGTGCCTTTTCGGCTCAGACATACCTGGTTAAGAAATGTAAAATAAAAATAATAAAATAAACTGTAAAACAAAAAAAAAAAAACTAGTCAACAGAGACAAAAAAGAACATTACCTGAAACTTCAATCTATCCATCAGCAGAACCCCCCAAAATTCTGGAGTTCTGTTACCTCATTACTCAATCCAGGCAGAAAAAACAACCCCTGCCTTCATCCAGACAAATGTCCTGAAGAAATAACATCCCTCTTCAATATTTTCTTCATCAGCTCCATAGCCGACATCACAGCAAAATTCTCTCAAACTACTCCACTTGCCACACATCCACACTTGGTTCACCCACTTAATCCCCCTCCACTATCAACACCCAGCTCTCACAAGAACCCAATCCCCACCCCTCTTCTACCTTTACTCTCAAACCCACCCCAACCATACAATGGTTGCTACTGGTTAAAACTAAAACCCTGCTCCAATGCCCCTGGATAATTTACCCTCAGAATACCTAAAAATTGCCACTGACAGTATCTCTTACCCCATAAGGATAGTTGTAAATAGATCCATGCTCGAGTCCTACATCTCCAAAGCCTGGAAAAGGCCTTCATTCTTCCTCTTCATAAAGGTGGTAATAACACTGACAAAAGTAACTTCTGACCCATTACATTCCTTCTCCAATCTCCAAAATCTTAGAAAAATGCATCAGTAGTCAACTTCTCTGCTACCTTCTAGCCAATCAAATACACTCATCCTCACAACATGGCTTCAGGCCAGGCCATAGCACTACAAGTGCCCTTCTCTCCTTTATGGATACTGTAAACAGAGCCCATGACACTGGCAAAATTGACCTATCCAAAGCCTTTGACACTGTTTCTCACCCTCTACTCATTACCCAACTCTCTAAGAATGGTCTTTCCCATTACACTCTAAACTGGTTCACTAGTTATTTAAAAGAAAGGCAACAGGCTCTTAGATGGCAAAACTCCATTTCTCCCTTCCTCAACACCTCAACTGGCATTCCCCAAGGATCCATACTTGGACCAATCCTATTTAGCATATTCATCAACAATTTCGAGTCATGACTATCTCAAGAATCTGTCATTCAGTACACAGACATCTCTACTATCATCTGCTTTGACAACTTTCTGGCTCAGACTTGAGTCAAAAGGCCTTTTCCACCAATGAATCTTGGATGCACAATAACCACTTGGCCTTGAACCCTAAAAAATCCCAAGTCATACTTTTCCCCCATAAACAAGACCGAGTTCATCATCTTTTCTCTTAATAAATCATTAATTGAAGTCATTAGTCACACAATGCTCCTTGGAATCACTATTTATGCACACATAGCCTAGTACATGCCTATGAACCTATCGGCCCTGGGGCCTATACAAGCCTAGCCAAATGACATTCCCTGGCTTTTGCCATCCAAGAAAATTATTTTCCTGTGCCCCTGTCGAGCAGAGCCACAGCAGTGATCCCTGTGGGGAACTTTCTGTTCCCCATTTAATTGTCAAGATTTCTCTTAAAGAGGGCTAATGAGAAGCTTTGCTTGACATGAATGGGTAGCCTGATCCAGAGCATGGGAAGTCTCTGGGACAAGAATCTGTCCCTCCAGCATGTTCTGTTTATTGTGGTGACAAGGTTTAGGTCCCTGGAGCGTGTGGCTCAGAGGGATTGGGATTTCTTTAAGTGTAGCATGTCCATCAGATCTGGGTTAGATATGGCTTTGTATGTTAGGCAGAGGTCACCTCTGAGTAGGTGATATGCGATGGAATAGAGCTGGAGTTTTTTGAGACTGTCTGCATATGGCAACTGTTTGAGGCTGGTAATCCTCCTAGTGAGGTATTTCTGTGGCCTTTCCAGTTGTTGCAGATGTCTTGCGAGGTACATGCCAAATGGGGTGTTGTACTCTAATGGGTCTGATGAGGGATGAGTAGAGAGGAACAATTACCACTCTTTCTGGAGGATAACCCCTTTGTAATGAGGTGTGCCATGTAGAAGGATTTCCTGACAACTGTGGCAACATGATTATCAAAGGAGAGACTACTGTCCACCTGTGTCGGAGGTCTCATCACACTTGTGGTGTTCAGTAGGCTACCGCCTATGTGGTAGTTCATGGGTATGGTGTTTTTCTCAAAGGGGATGACCATGCACTTCTTGGCATTGAGCTTCAGGCCATGGCCCTGACACCAAGCATCAGTCTTGGTGAGGCCTCTTTGTAGAATGTCCACATCCTTAGGTGAATGAATTATGGCTCCGAGTTTGCAGTCGTCTGTGAATTTCATTTGCCATGGACCAGCTGTATTAGCCTGGTCTTCAAAGAAGTAGATACCGAACAGGAGAGGACCCAGGACCGAACCCTGTGCCACTCCATTTGTCACTGGTCTGAAGTCGGATTTGGAGTCTGTTACATTTACTGTGTGGGTTCTTCCTGTGAGCCAGTTGGCTACCCATCTTGTGACATAGGGATTTATGCCCAGTCCAGTAAGTTTATCTAGAATACTAGAGCGGAGGATGGTGTCGAAAGCTTTGGCGAGGTCAAGATAGGCTGTGTGCACCACCTTACCTTCATCTATGGCTCTGGTGACTGCTTTGAAGAAATCAATCAGGTTTAGAAAACATGATTTACCTTTAACAAACCCAAACTGGGTCCAGAGTTTGGAGGTTACCTATGTCTTTGTTTATAAGCTCCAGAATGATGTGTTCCATGGCCTTGCAGACCTGGCTCATCAGGCTAATGGGGCGGTAGTTCCCGGGTTCAGTGGTTGCACCCCCTTTGTGGAGTGGGATAATCGTCAATGTGCACTATTCCATAGGCACAAAACCTGAGGTGAGGCTATGGTTGAACATGGTACTTGGGTGGGGTTCCAGTTTGCTCTGTAGTTCGCGCAGAATGCAGCCTGGGATGTTGTCCAGTCCCATGGATGCTGTGTTCTTAGCTTTGGAGAGTGCATTTTTTACTTCTGCATCCATGATTACAGGGGGTTTACAGTCAGCCAGTATGGAGATGGGCCCTTTGGGGGGTGAGGGTGGGTGAATTTTGCACTGAACCTATCTGCCAGGATGGTGGCAATATCAGTTGGTTTGGTAAATGTAGTGCCATTGTGCTGTAGTTCAGAGCAGATCGGAGTGTTGCCATTGAGATTCTTGACATAGCTGTAGAAAGCTTTGTGGTTGTCTTTGGAATCCATGGTGATTTTATTTTCATAATTAGCTTTGGAGGATTTTATGAGGGATCTTAGCTTTTTTCTGAGACTGACCAGGGAGTTCTTGCAATCTTGGGATTTTACTCTTTTTTTGCAAGAGATTCTTCCTTCTGTTGTAGAGTTTGTTTAGGTGGGAGACCACCAGATTGGCTTCCTTTTTTTGGAGGATAGCATCTTGGTTCTGTTGGGGATGGCACAGTCCATACACTCGTATGTGCTTGTACAGTGCATTTGTATATGATTCAGCAGTTGTGCATCTATTTTCCATCAGAGTGGGTGTACTGAAGTTTGCCATTTCTGACTTAAGAAGCATGAAGTTGGCTTTGGAGAAGTTTTTTTACAGTGATTTCCTTAATGGGGGGGGGGGGAGCTATGGATGTCTAGAGTGATTAGCTTGTGGTCGGGCTTGACCAACGAGGAGTTGATCTCTGGTGTGGAGCAACTGTTACTCATATTGGTAATAACCAGGTTCAGGATGTTGCTACCCCTGGTAGGGGTATGGACAAGCTGATCCAGGGCATTGGAATTGATGAATTCCAGAAATCATTGGGCAAATGAGTTGGTACATGAATAGTTGTCCCAGCTGATGGAGGGTTAGTTGAAATCTCCCAAAATTAGGGTATTGGGGTGTACCTTAATATTATCCAGTATATCGAGAAACATGGGCATCCTGGGGCATGGCAGGAGATCTGTAACAAGCTACAACTTGAATTGCAGTCTTGCCCAGTGCTAATTTTACTTGGATAATTTCAGACGAGTTATGTTGAGCAACTAGCCTGGAGGTGTGGATATCCTTTATGAATATGGACATGCCCCCTCCTTTAGTATTTCAGTCCAGGTTAGGTGGCCAAAAGGTGTGGTAAGAATTGTAGCCTGGCAATGCAGGGTTGCTCTCTGGAGCCTTAAACCGGGTCTCTGTCAGCTAACAGAGAGCCTTGAGCGAGTGCATTTTGAGATTTAGTCTTTTTTAGCATTGAGTAGCATTACCCTTAGTTTTCACTTGCTTGTATCTACTATGGTGGTGCGTTTGACATTTGAACCTTGACTAAAAAAGGCACTATAGGGGTGGCAAGTGCCTTAGCCAGTATCTGGAATCATAGAGGTGACAGGTGCAGGCCATCTCTGGCAAAGCATAGTAGCCTGTTGATCATGTCATCCCAGGCAGACACATACTGGCTCCCCTTTGAATGACACCAGCAGCTTAGCCAGTTGTTGAAGTCAATCATTTTGTCCTTGTACTGTGGTATCATTCTAGGCAATGGCAGGATGCTACTCAGGGCTAGTGTCATACCTGCATGGGCTACATGGTCAGAGAGTGCCTTCATGTCTCTCTTCATGTAGTCCAGGGAGGTATGTCTCTGTCATTCACTCCAACATGGACAATGACAGAGTCATACTTGTACTTGTGGAGTGACCTGAGTGAATGTGTTATATGGCAGATCCTGGCATCTGACAGGCAGCTGACAATAACTTTCTCCTTGTTTAGCCTGGTGAGAGAGATGTCAGTGTGCCTGACTATTGAGTCACCAATGACTAGTGTGTTGGGTATGTTGTTTTGCCTTATGGGCTAAGGTTGAGTGGCACACTGATTTTGTGGGCTGTGTGTTGTTTGGGTAGTGTTGGGGGGTGGTGGTTGCTTGCGTTTCAGCTTTGGTGGCCTCTTGTTTGGGCAGAGTTTTATTGAGAGCCTCCGCAAATGTAGGTATGTATTTTGTGTTACTATGTGTGGGTTTGGGTGGTGCAGGTTTTGATGGGCTATGTGTTAAGTGTGGTGTGATCGTAACCTTCTCCTCTTGACTGTCTAGTCCAGTCTTGGCTGGAGAGAGCTTGGCTTCCAATTTGGCTATATAGGTGCATCTCTCACAGGTTGTAGTGTTTGGTGGTAGAAGGAGAGGGTTGTCAGTGTACATGTGGCAATTGCTACATTGCCCCAAGATGCCCAAATTCATCAGGAGGACAGGAGCAAACACCGGGAGCTGACCCTTAAACATGCCTGGTTAGTGCTTATTAATTTAAGTACCAAGAACTGCTTTCCTCTTGATAAGTGATGAAAGTGGAGTGCTGCAGTACTTTGTAGATTAGGACAAGTGCTGAGCACAAGGAAACAAAGAATGACTAGTTCAAAGAGTATTGAGTTCTAAAGATAGAAAACTGGCTAGTTCTAAGAGAAAATCTGAAGAGCAGACTTTCTAGCTCTGGGAATAGTTTAGCTGTAGTTAAACTCCGATGCGCGATGTGCAAAACCGTGCAAACACGGGTTTTTAAACAGACAGATGAAAGGGATAGAAATAGCCCAAAATGGCCAATAAAACTAAACATTCTGAGCTGAAACCAATCCTTCGGTGACAGATAGGCTGTTCAAAGCTCACCACTCTCACTGATGAACAGAGAAGCTTCCCTCTATCTTACAAAGGTCTGGGCAACACAGAAACTTACAAACAGCCCAAAATTCAGCAAAATCTGAAAGCCGGACTCTACTAGTTCTAGGAAGACAGGAAATGAGTAGAGAGAGATGATTTTTTTTTTTCAAAAGTTAAAGCAGATACAGAAATGCAAACACTTTTAAAACCGAAAAAAGGCTATCACACTTGAGTGTGTAGCCCTTAACAGTTGAAACAAACACTTAAAAACAATCAATTTAAAGTGCAAACAGTATAAGTATTCAAAAACAGTTCAAATAAGTAGCAACGTTAATAAAAAAAATGGTCAGAATAATGCGGCTAGCAAAAATAAGCAATAAAAAGCAAAACAGAGGTACTTAATCCACTCAGACTTCCTTTTCTCTCTCTGCTGCTGTAGGACTCTGCAGGACACCCAGGCAGGCTCTTGCTGAAGTAATACAAGCGCAACAACCCAAGCAAACACGGGTTTTTAAACAGAAAGATGAAAGGGATGGAAATGGCCAATAAAACTACATGAAATTCAATCTTCATATATAACATATATTGGCAAAACACATTTCAAACTTGGAACCCTTTATAGACATAATCACTTCCTAAGCCCATCCACAAGAATAACCCTAGCCACAAAATACCTGCTACCCTCTCTCCTCTATGGATCCCCTCTACTTACTAATATCCCAAGCTCCTCTAAACTCAAACTGGAGATGTGCTACAGCAAAATCCCCAAATTCGCAACCAGCTCCAAATACTGCACCCACTCTGCACTGCCCTCGTATCACTGAAATGGCTAAAACTACCAAATTACCTGACCTACTTACAACTAACTACAGTTCACAAAATACTCTTCAAACACAAAGTCTGTCCTGAGCTCAACATTCAACTACTTGTTCCCAAACAGACACCTTTGATCAGGAGACCAGACGCTCTTACAGGTCCATAAACTTAAACCTCCCACCTGGCCAGCTTCTTAAAGCATTCCAGTTCTTGGCTATTAAGAATGAGTAATCTCTTTTCATTAGAATAACTCAAAAACCTTCCCATTTCACAACTTCCTTACACAATCATCCTTCATGCTGAAAGTGTACTTGCTCCAAATCCCCATAGTATATGTATCACTCCCTATTTGTCACCATTGTTTTTGTGTAAGCAGTACTACCCAACAGAGAGTTTACAGAGACAGTAAGCTATGTAGATACTTATTTTATGCTGATTGCTTAGGATTGTACTAATGCTGATATCCTACATTCCACTCTGGTCTTCTGAACAACTTGTACATATGTATTGTAATTTCTTTGTAATTTCTCTGTAATTTATATTGTAATTTTTGTAATCTCAATTTTGTAATCTTTAACTGTTATATTTTGTGCTGTGGAGCTTTACTCTCAGGCCTCCACTGAAAGTCTATACTTTCGGCCCAGTGGACTTTCCTGGTAAACAAAAAGCAAACAAATAATAAGCAGCAAACAGATGGGAGAATACCTATCAACAGATTTTCACAGAATGTTCTGATTTTGCCTCATATTTTTGGTATGTTCCTCATAAAATCAGTGGTTTTCTGGCAAATTATTGTGGATTAAGGTCAATAAATAATGATGGACATTTGAGTTTCGGACTTCGTCTTTCAGAAAATGCACATTAATGCAAACCTTGTTATTCTAGCAACTTTCTAAGTTTATAAGAGCAATATTTAAAATCTGTCCCCAATTTTGGGCCTTTGTCCCCTCTCTGTTTTTGTTTTGTCCAGATTTCTTGTGCTAAAAGGCTGAGTGGTATGGGTGGGAGATGACGCAAAGTAAGTGTGTGGTGCATTTCAGTTGCTAAATGTAAAAAGTTTAAATACCTCACTAAAAGGATACAAGGCCTAAACAACATGTCTTACATGGACCATTTCAAAGCCCTGTCATTATACATGGTATCCTGCATACTGCAAAGAGGTGACCTGTGTCTGGCATACAACACATCCTCTGGCCCAGTACTGATGGATTTACTGTACATGAGCAAGTCAAATGGCATCAGAAATACTCAGTTTGTGGATCTAAACCTCTTCTGCAACAGCAACAGAATGGTTTGGAGGGACAGTTATATCTCGCAGAGAATACGTTTGCTCTGGAACAGACTCCCCATCCACACAAAATTCATCCCTGTCCATATTCAAGTGCACTTTGGATCTATGGATAGGAAACGTAACATTTTCCCCAGGTCTGCCCCCTGTACTACTAATAGACAGAGACAGCTCCTAAATGCTTTGTCCCATGCATGGGTCCCCCTCAAATTATCTATGGTATGATCCAAGTTATTCTCATTAGGGGTAATGTATAATTATTGACCATGGGATGGATAAAGCCAGTCCCTAACCAAATGGGATAGGTTACTTTGAGCACAAAAGGGAAATGGGTTAGGCTTAAAATGGCCTGCAAGGGCTGCTAGCCTAGTACTTGCCTATGAACCAATAAGCATATAAAAATGTTTGAAATGAGAGCCTGTCTTGATGTTTTCCAAAGCGTTATGTTTTTTTTTTTTTTTTTTTTTTTTTTCAAAATCTAGGTAATAAAATCAAGTCAGATATAACTGGGAGATGGAGAAATTCCTGTCTACATGTCTTTCAGAGGCTTTAAATGTTCATGGAATGTACACTTGGAGACC
This sequence comes from Protopterus annectens, assembly GCF_019279795.1. NCBI lineage: Eukaryota > Metazoa > Chordata > Ceratodontiformes > Protopteridae > Protopterus > Protopterus annectens. The sequence continues at coordinate 421,526,271 of NC_056748.1, forward strand.
TTGATGTTTTTTTTTTTTTTTTTTTTTTTTGAGTAGGTGGAAAACTAGTTGTCATTTTAAGGTGGTATATGACCATATCGAAGTTTTACAATTTCCAGTGCACTCCTTTTCATGTATAAGCCATTTGCATTGTGTTTTATGCACTGCATCAAGAAGAAGAATTAAAAAAAACACGTCAAAAGTACACGCTATACATTTTCATGGTTTGGAACTAGTACAATTTTGAGGGGCTCTGTGACTGCAAGACTGCACAATTTAACACTTTCATACAATGCAAAGAGATGAATACAATTTTAACCTAGATATAGTAAACATAATGCAAAGAACAAATCTAAAAACTGTATGATTTGTTAGCTCTAAGCTAGAAGAAATAATGTTTAATTTTAGACTGATTTGGAGGTGTTTGACAACAGGAAAATCCTTCATTTTTTTGTCCATAATTTTTATTTTTTGCAAATCTTCAAAACTCAGTAATTCAGATGGTGAAAAATGTCTTTAGAATTATATTTTGGTTGGTATACAGTATACATTTCACACACAGGTTGACAAAAAAAGTCAATCTACATATTTGAATTTGGTTGAGATTTCCTTAAGTTCAGTAGACTTTGGTGAACTGGCAGTGATTTTTTTTGAAGCAGTTATTAATTTTGTTCCACTTTTTTATACAGACTGTGTGGAGTTTAGGCTGATTTTTAGGGTTAAAGGAATTGTATTTCCCTTGATTGTCTATGTTGGTACATTGCAAAGACTGGGTGTAATCTTTAAATACTTTAGAAATACCACAGAATAACCTACCTTGATGTTTAATGAGGTATTTTTTATTTCATTTTGTGTTTCATATCCCACCATGGCCATTAAGCTTTTATCTGCTACAGGCACATTTATTTCCCCATTCCCTGGCAAAAGAGGACACCAAGAAAGGGAGCTGAGAGATGGTGACTATGGTTTTCATCCATGTTGGGAGATGTTTTCCTCTTATTATCCTAGTCGACCCAGCACCATATTTGGTGAGTAAGGGGTTGCAGACCTTGTGATACTGAGGCAAATGTGGGAACAGACTTCCAGATATCTGCAGTTCTCAGAGTACTGTGCAGTGTTTGGTACTACAGACATTCTACTTCCAGGCCTTTCCCTTGATGGCATGTCTGCTGCACAATTCTAATAACATCCTTCCCCACTTTGAGCCACTTTCCTGCGTCCCTCCCCAGCTTGTGCATTAATCACCTCTGTAAGTACTCACATCCAGCTGTTCTAAGGTTTAGGCAGGACCAAAGACCTCCAATCTGTGCAGCTGTCCGAAACAGGTAAAAATTGAATTGGCATTTTATGGCTTTATTTAGCTACTAAAAGTCTAGACAGTACTCTGACAATACTGTCCCCAATATGCTTATTCCCTCTTTCCCATGTATGTGTGAATATAGAGTTGTGGTTTACTAGTTTGGAGATATGGAGAGGTACACACAAGTTTAGCTTCACTTTAGTCTTTTCAGTTCTTTTTTCACTTATAGGCATTTTTGCTCATAAGCTTTTGTTTTCCAATATGTTTCCGCAGAATGCCTGTGAACCATCAAACCTCCCTTCAGTCAGACATCAGCCTGCTCACTCCCCATTGCTCTGCATTCCGACAAGAGATGTTTTGAAGGCCTGGTGCTCAGTCAGCCATGAGTGTGGTTTGATCCCACTCTGAAATTGTCTCAATAAGAACACAGTCCTCTATGCCCATCAGTCATTGTTCAATACCAGTTTCTCCACCACCTCGCACTCCACAAGTGCTTCCACTGGTGGGGAAGTAACCATATGTCCCCAATCCCTCCAATACATTGCACACATGTAGGGTCACTCATAACACACCAGAAAGGACCACCTACTCCTATCACCCATATGAGAGGAATGCACATCTTCATTGGAATTACAGCAATGAAAGTATATTTAAGAAGCCCTCCTCTTGGTGAGGAACATGCAACCCAGGCACTGCAGTGACCACTCTGCCTTCCCCCAGACAAGTGCACAAATCCAAGTGCCCGTGAAAAAGACTATCATATAAGTGGCTTTGTGGCTGAGTACCTGTTCTCAAGGATGTCCTTTGCATTGCCAACCTTTTGCTGTGGGACTGTAGTTTTGAAAGGCCCTAGTTTACCCCCTTTCCCCCAGGATGGGCCCAACAACAGCTGGAAGAGACAGACCATCACTTCCCTAATTAAATCTGGGTCTTAGGAGTTCAATTCCAGCTCTTTTGAAATGGAGAGATAGTCGAATGCTTTTTTTGCTGTGCCGTACTTAACAGAACAAGATCAGTAGTATAAATTGGTATTTGAATACTTTAGTTACACCTGTATATACCCCCATAGAAAGATACTTGTCTGTGTATGAAAATAATTTCTGATGCTTCTGCTAGAGATTAGCTTATAGTAATAACAATGAAATGTGCTAGAGTTTATAATATGTGTATCTGTGCAGATGTTCCCCAATTCCAGTTTATTTCAAAACTACAATGAGGCATATACTATGGTGTAGAATCTTTTGTAATGCTTAGCCAATATGAACATTTTTTTAAGCAAGAAACATCTTTATTAAATTATAATGTATGACATAGGAAATCATACATTTTATATAAATTAAAATAAACACTATTGATATAACTTTAGTTGCAAACATTATATATCACAAACCATATTGACATAATTGTAGCTGTAAACATTATACATCACTTAGTCTGTCCAGTCATTGTCAAACATTAAATAGTTCATTCAAATCCTGCCTTCTTTTAAACCTCGTTCCTCCTCTGCATGTATTATTCCCACAATTCCCATGTTTTACTATGTAATTTGTCCCTACACTTTTCTAAAGATCCCAATTACAGTTGTTTGGCTTGCATAAGATTATCCTTTTCGGTGTAGATGAAGAGGTATATGCAGACAGGGTTCAGAACTAAATAAATCCCTTTGCATACAATGAAATAACTGGAACACTAAAATATTTTTTTTTCAGCAAATGCCATTTTAAAGAGTGTTAAAATTGGATTACACAATATTTCTGACTTAGAAAAATAAAGGTAACAGAAACATATCCGAGAAATGCTCCACTGTAGTGTAATACAACTGTGTAAACATATTCAAAATGTTTAGTTATTAACCTTTTATGTCTCTGGTAAGACCTGCGATTTGTTTTTAAGGTAACTGTCTTGGGGAATTTTGATGTGCTTAACATAGCTAAACTGTGATTACAAAAATCTAACTCGGAGCTGGACACCTTATAGAGTATCTTGCCACCTTACATAAAAGATATAAACTTCAAGCAGCCACAATTCATAATACCTCCATATATCTTATCCAGAGTTTATTACATGTATGTATGTATGTTGTGCAAGAAAAATATAATTCTCAGGAGTAGTACAAGTCTATAGGCATTTTAAAAACAAAACAAAAAATAAAACTTCCAGATTTCTAAAATGAATAGAATAATGCCATCCAGAATACATATACAAGTTTTGTTGATTCATCTACGGCTTATCAGAAAGCATAGCTTTCATTCCCTGATGTAACATTTTCAGGCAAATTAAATGCATCAATCAGTGTTCACTTTTTAAACATAATGATTCTACTATGTACTATCCTTTGACCACAAATGCATGCTTTGGGAGCTATAGCGTATTATAGCTGAAGCCATTAATATACATCTCCCAAGTTTTATTTAAATAAAAGCTGCATCAAAGGAAAAAAAGTCCATTCTAGATATTAATATTGGCTAAGTATTTTTCTAATAATTCATTTTAAAGAAAAAAAATCCTAGCAATGTAAAATTCTAAGCACTATTTAACTTAAAGAATCCTACAAGTCTGGTTCAAGGAAAACTATTTAAATAACCTGCAAATTAATGTATGGATGAATGAAATAATGCATCTACTTACTTATTTCATTTCTTTATTTAATGAATTTCTTTATTTTATTACATGACTTGACCAGTATTGACTAGTTGTGAAGACTTCATTTTTAGAGGAATTTCAGGAAGAAAAGCTTCAATATTGTATGTGATTAAATTGAGCAGTTGAACAGAGAAGAGCACAAATTATCAGTTAATATGCCATTGGGTAAATATACCTTTATCAGGAAGAGCAGATTTTCTGGCTGATGCAGTTGAATACCAAAATTATCTGAACATAAGAAATATAGCAAATAGAACTGATGAGATTCTAGTGCAAGAAACAAAGGACTAAGTATTCTACACACGAGTTTATATAGCAAAGTAGTCAGACTGGATTATAAAACAACTAACTCTGGTGAATTATACCATATTAGATTAGCTGCTACTTGTATTATTGACAATGTAGGTGTTAATTTTACAAAATAGTTGACTAGTTAGGTAATTAGTCATCTTCAAAAGTGTTTCAAAACACATGGCTAATTACTTTAAACATTTTTATTCTTTCACTTTTCTTCCAAAACTACTTTTCTAAGTCTCAGAATGTAAATTGTAAGTAAGATATCATTAAGATTTCATTAAATCCAAATGTCCCGTCAGAAAAGTATTTTAAGTATTATACCTAATTTTACATAGATGAGGTTCTCCGGTTTGATTCTCAGCTGGTGTGCCTTATGTGCAAAGTCTGCATGTCCTTCATGCAGTCGTATGGGTTTACTTTGGGTGTCCAATTTCCTCCCACATTCCAAAGACATGTAGTAAGTGAATTGGACACTCTACATTGGCCGTAGGTGCGAGTGAGTGGTACAGATGAACTACTGCAGCAGGGCTAGCCACCTGGCAGTGTAAATCTTGGCTCAAGATGATTGTCACTGTTGAAGTGACACCCTGACCCTATATGCAAAAGTGGGACAAAGCGGTTGAGGATGGATGGATTAAAACATGCATCTGAAACAAATGTTTAGCTTTACTTCTGTAGGATGCATTCTATATGCATCTTGCCTGATATAACTCAAAGTGGGAGGTATTCTGAAACATACAATGCAGTGCAATCCTGTTTCTAGTAATGGGGATCAGTGCATGCTGAGGGAGTGCTAAAGCAGTCTTGCTGGATATTGTGATAGGCAAATACTTCAGTCTGAATAATGTAAATTAGCCGTCCGCTATGATACTGCGCTGTACACAGTATTCAAAATGGTGACAATTCAAAGACAACCTCTCCTTTATTTCATGTAATGCAGTAAAGACTGAACATGATACAGTTACAGTATACACTCATTGCAGTCTAGGGCAGCGGATAAGTACTGTGTGTGTGTGTGTGTGTGTGTGTGTGTGTGTGTGAATATATGTGTGTGCATCTGTAAACCCCTGTGCAACAACACTGCATGGATTAGTAGGGGCTGCACATAACACATTGGTTACAGCTGCATTAAATGTTTGAGTCGAGACATGCAATGAGTCACTAATGAGATTTTGCTTTGTATCTCCAAATTGCTTGTTACTACTGCAGTGCCAATAGAGCTCACCAGTGAAGCTTTAGAAGGTTTATAGTTTACTAGACTAGCAACCACTAGGGTCTTTAAGCTTAGCCATGCAACCCAACCCAATTCGTCCCCAAGTACCTTGGGTGTCAGGAAGGGGTGGGGTATGTTAGTAAGGAAGTAGCCAAGTGGTTTATTGGAGGAGGATGTTAACTGGAGAATATTTTACTTAACAACATCCTCTGTTCATCAGAGGCATGGGAGCCGGACCAGTGGTGAATTTGAGATTTCATATTCAATGGTCAATGTTTCATTTGAATAGGGTCAGGGATGAACTCTGCTTTATATGAATGAATGAGGAGCCTATTCCATAACAAGGACATCCTTTCAGTCACATATCTGTCCCTCCAGCATGTTCTATTATGTCACAAATGAAGTTCAGATCCTTGCATCTAGTGTTGCTAGTGCTGTTTTTTTTTTGTGTGGGTGTGCAAAAGATCCATTAGTGCTGGATCTGAGGATGACTTCTAAGCCAGGCATATATCGCCTCTCAGCAGCTTATAATATATTGAGTATTGAGACAGGGCATTTAGGTGATCCATGTAGGACATGGTATTTATGCCCCGGATTCCACTTGTGATGAATCTTTGTGGGCATTACAATTGTTGCATTACAATTGTTGCAAGTGTCTGGTTAGGTACATGCCAAAAGCAGCATTGTTCTCCCTGGGTCTCCACTGAAAATGGGCTACTAGCCCAGATGGACTAACCCTGTTAACAAATGTCAATAAAAAATAAATAAGTACTTTTTAAAGTTTCTTGGGCCTTGCTTCCATAATTTTGTATCTTGGCATTAAGCATAATTATTTTTTGCAGTACTGAAATATGATTTCAGAAGTGCATTTGCAAATAGGCATTTTCTCTCATCTTTATCTCAGGAGCTAGAGTCTAAAAGTATAAGGAAATACTAAAAAATGCATCTATCAAGAAAGAAGTGTCAAGTCAATTTTTAAAGAAAACCAAACACATATAGTTGTTATGACTTATGTTTTGACATAATGATATTACTTATTCTTCCTGCATACTCACACACAAGATTTTCTTCTGGTGTGCATCTCTTGGCAAACATGGGCATTAGGTACACATCTTCCAAATAAATTCATTGTGCTAGTTGCCTGATGTGCTGCTGAAACTCGGGTAATTTTTGCCATTAGCCAGGCTTACAAACGGGAAGTTCAGTGAATCCCAACTCTTCCAGATGGCATACATTTTAGCATCATCACTGGGGTGAGCTTTATGGGTATGTGGATATAGTCAGTGGTGCTTAAGATTTGAGAGAGGTGTGAGAACTCCTAGAACAATTCTGAGGTTACATGCCACTTGACTGGCATTCTTGGGAACTTTGTCATTCAAAACCAGAAGAATTAATGAAATAGATTAAATCACAGCTGGCTATGTTTGGAAGTGTGGTCTACATCTTTGTATAATCTCTAGTCTCACAAATATGACAGTAACAGACTAAACGATTTGCCCAGGATTAACAATGTGACAATATGACTTTATAACAAAAATTTAGACAGAAATCCCACTAGTTTTCTTGCAACAAACACGCCCCCCCCCCAAGTTTTTTTTTTAATAACCTGCTGCTGCCTATACTGGGATGTTTAATTGTAACAAATCAGAAAGCAGCGTAGTGCATTTCAGCTCAGGGAAAATGTTCAGCATGTAGTTATTATAGAATAAGATCCATCAGAATTACATTTACTATGATTTTCATCATGGCATGTGGAGCAGTACTGTCCCAGGAAATAAAATAAACATTGCTGCGATAACGCCTTACCCCCCACACCACTTAGTTTGACACAGTCAAAAGAGAATGCCTCATAAAACACAGCTTAAAATCATAAGTATATACATACTAAATATAAAAATAAAAACTTGAAACAAAAAAAAGCTGCTTGTGTAAACCCCCAGTTAGATCATGCGAGTCAGTTGTGTGCAGATAGACATACAACGGCTGTGGGCATGAACACAACTCTTTTCACCTACTTGGACTGTTCAAGCTGTTGGAAAGAAGCAGCTGCTGCAGGACGAACCTGGTTAATCATAAATAAAAGGCTGCTACTGTCTTGGCATGTGGAAAAACAAAGTCAAGGTTTCTAACACTATAAAACCTGGCTATGTCTTTGTCAAGTAGCTTACCTGAAGGGAAAAAAAGGCAGTTCTTGGGACGAGCAGAATATCAGCAATGGGAACTCCTAGTGAAAACCACAAAACCGGTATGGCTCTCCACAATCTCCGTGCAATCCGTGAGTGCCTCAATAAAATAGAGGGATCCAGTAGCAGGTACACTCTCCAAATATCAGCAAAAAGAAAGGAAATACCTGCTGCTGGACCCTCTATTTATTGGGGAAAACAATAGAAAATTAAGTTGGGGGTGGAGGTGTTATGCAAGTGGTGGCTTGGATTGCAAGAATCCGAATGGCTGCCACCATTTGCTTTATCAACAACTTTTGCTGAAGATTTTCCAATAAAAGTTTAATGCAAACCTATTGTAAAAACACTCTGAATCATAACCAGATAAGGTAAATTACATGTTTAGTTCCGATTTCAGCGTGTTTCACATTAAGCTGAACTACAAATCTCCACTACAGTTTCTCACGTTGCTGGAAGGCACTCTGGGTAACAGCTTGCAATTCTTATCTTCTCATGGCGCACTCAGGTGTAAGCACAGAGGTGCCATGAGAAGGTACTTGGGGTTAATGAGTTAATGATGGGTCTGATAATGGCTGAGTAGAGTGGTTTTATAACTTCCTTGGACCTGGATGCCATACCCTTAACTATAAGTTGTGCGACACAGAAAGATTTTCTTACTATTTTTACCACATGATGGTTGAAGGCCAGATGACTGTCTACATATATTCCCAGGACCGAAACTACAGGGTTGACTCTTAGGGGTGTTTTATTGATGGAGTAATTAACCTGGGTGGACAATTTCCTAAAAGGAATTGTAATGCATTTCTTGTCATTGTTTTAAACCATGGCTTTGGCACCAGTCATTTGACTGTGTTAGACCCTCATGCAAGATGCTAGTGTTATGGGGGGGAGTCTATGATAGCTCCAGTTTAGACATCTGCAAACTTGGTGAACCAAAGGCATTTGGCATTAGCCTCGACTTCTGGGAAGTAGATGCCAAACAGGAGCAGGCCCAGACAAAGCCCTAAATTACTTGGCTGGTGACCAGACTCTTGGTGAACGTGGTCTCACCAATCCTGACTTTGTGTTCTGTCTGTGAGCCAGCAATCTAGAGAGTTATGTAGGGATTTATGTCTAGTTCCAAGAGTTTGTCAAGAATGTCTGAGCGGGTATAGTATCAAATGCCTTAGTCAGGTCAAGGTATGCAGTATGCACTGTTACCCTCATCCATTGCCTTGATGACCTTCTCAAAGTACTTAACCAGGTTAAGTAGGCATGACCTTCCCTTAATAAAGCCAAACTGGGATGGGTCCAGTGTTTGTAGGTTGCCAATGTCCTTTGTTGATCATTTCCATTATAATATGTTCCATGGCTTTGCATATTAGACTTGTCAGACTGATGGATCTGTAGTTCTTGGGGTTTGTTGGTCTCATTTTATGAAGAGGTATAACTGTTGAAGTCCTCTATTCTCTTGGTACATAATCTGCTCTAAGGCTGTAGTTGAATGCCTCAAGTAGTTCTGATAGGTCATATTTTAATTTTAGACTATTCAGGAGGCAACCAGGGATATTGCCATCACCCATTGTGGCAGTGTTTTTGATCTTAGCGAGTGTTGCTAGAACCTGATACCTGCTAATAGTTGGAGGGTATATGCTAGAAGTAATACTGTGGTGATGATGTCTGGGAATACCTCTGTAGTCTATAGCATATTTAATATACATTTAATGCACTACTACATGTATTTGTTCAGGATATTGCAATAATTTCTTTGAATACCTTTATAGTGTATATCACAGCTCATACATGTTTATAGCATTACTAAAAGTTTTTTTCTGAGTATGGTGATCATTTCTTTGAATACCCTTATAGTGTATATCATAGTTAAAACATATTCATACCATGACTAGATGTTTTTAGTCTTTGTATGGCAATAATTTCTCTGAACAGCTTTTGACTATTTCATCTAGACAGACCTCATCTAACTTACTAATCATATAAATGAGGCTGTGATATTACACCTGCACCTTCTTTAAATAATTGGGCAAAAATTATGAACGTTAAGGTAGCTTTCAATTCTTTGTCAAGAGTGTTAATGTTCCGTTCAACAGAGTCAGGTTGATAAGTCTAATTTAGATAAAAGTACAAAGCATTAACTTTTTAATTGCCAAAGTAAGAATATGCATAGAAAGAAAAAAAAAAAAAGAAAATCATGTCCCCATGATCCAAAACATCAATGTAATTTGGGATATTAATTCTGAGAACAAAATCAAGTTTCAGACCACTGTAAAACAGGTGAACAGAAGACATGTATGGGAATATGTGTGTGTGTGTGTGTGCACTCGCACATGTCACATTAATCCAGATTCCAGTAATACCTGTTTAAGAGCAAGCGCACAGTGCCATTCTAACTATGATGTGTGGGTGGCTATTGACAATCATGTGAAGTATATTATGGTAATCAAAAGCTTTGCAAAAATCATAAAACTGTAAGTACATATGAAGTAATGCATAGTATTGTGTAGTTATATAGATGCAGTAGGTGAAGTAAGGCTGCAAATGCATTGGAAACTGGAGATCTGCTGATTATAATATGGAGTCGCATGTAATATTGTATTTTAGTGCAGGATGTAGAAATGCAGGAATCATCATCATTATCTACATGGGGATGGAATGTTGTCAACTGTCACAATTTCTTTCTCTATTCAGTGCCACTCACCCACCTCCTTTGGGTTTATATCAGTCCGTCCAAACAGCTGAATACCGAATACCAGATGTTAGAACTGTAAAGTTTGAACAGTGGTAATTGCAAAGCCACAGCCCACCAAATTCTTTCCCAGGGAAAGAATTTAGTGGGCCGTTTCTGTGGCTTCGCGAGCATCAGGAATGTGGTGGGAAGTTGCGGGTCAGGTTCAGGTAAGTGTGCGATTGTGTGGATGTTAGGGTTAGGGTGCAGGTTAGGTGAGTTAGGGTTAGGGTACGGGTGAGGTGGGTGCTCGATTTAGTGAAAGACTTTAGGGTTAGGGCGAGATAGGTGAGTTAGGGTTAGGGCGTGGGTCAGGTGAGTGTGTGATAGTGACAGACCTAAGGTTTAGGGTTTGGGTTAAGGTAAGTGGATAGGTAGTAGTGTATGTACAGTTTAGTGTAGGGTTAGATGTAGGATTTTGAGTGTATGTGTGTGGATTAATGTTGTTTTGGTGTGTTTGTGTTGTGCGTGTGTTTCTTGGAACAGCGATTTTTTTTTCCCTGGGAAAAAAATGGCCGTTTTAAGACTTCGATGTTTTTGCAGTTCGTGGTTTGAAGTTCAAACATATGGTGTTCGAACTTCAGACGTTTCGATGAACTGATATATACCCCCCTCCTTTGATACTCATGCCTGATTGTCGCAGGTCTTCTCTCACACAATACATCCACCTTTCTGATGGGCAACCTTGTTTCCTCTTGCCTTCCTCCTGTCTATCCCAAATCTTCTTCACCAGATTGTCTTCTCTTTTTCTGCACAAGTGCCTAAACCACCATGATCTCCTCTCTTTGACCTTTGACATTTTCTGCAGTTGGAGTTATTTTGGCTTCTGCTTTTTATGTTCTTATTTCTTCATCTGTCCCACAGTGTGCATACCACAACCCATCTCCATCACCTCTAGCATCGTCATCTGCTCTGCCTTTACTGCCCAGGTTTCTGTACCATACAGCAGTACTGGTCACACCACTGTTTTGTACACCTTGGGTTTCTGTTTCTTTGGGATTCTTCTGTTATCTACAACCCCTGACACTCTGTCCCAGTTGGCTGCAGCCTCTCTGATTCTAGCTTCAACCTCCTCATTCAGACTTCCTGCTCCTCAGTCACTCCTCCTAAGTCGCTGAAGCTGTTACCGCATTCCACTATTTCCCCTTCTATCTCAATTCTCAGCTTCTTCTGATTTCTCTCATTTGATGCTATTACAACTGCCTTATCTGTTCTCCGTTTCATCCCATGTGCCTTCAGCAAAAGAAAGGGGAATAAAATGCAAAATTGAAGTGCTTGCTCAGAGTATGCCTGTAAGGCAACATAATCTACATACAGCAACTTTGTTGATCTGTCCCCCCAACTTGTTTGCTAATGTATGAACAGTAGCGGACACAGAGCATAACGTTGATGGACACCCACTCCCAGAGAAAACCCTTTTGCAAGACAAAACACTGTTTATACTTGAATCATTGGGTCCTTGTACATAATTGGACTAATTCTACCAATGTTTCTGAGACTTCATGCCATCATAGGACTGCCCAAATCAGTTTTCTTGAACTTGTCATATCCTTTCTTCAGGACTAGGAATGCCAATTTGGACTCTTTACTCCTCTTTAGCTTCTTCTTAATTATCTGTCTTACTGCAGACATCTGGTTTGTTATGCTGCACCTTATCTGAATCCAAACTGCTCCTCTCCCATCTTGCTTTCTACTACTCTGTGGTCTGTGTATTCATTTATACAGGAATAGTATACTGCAAAGTCAGTTGTGTAACTGCAGATAAAAATGTCAAGTACACAGCATAACAAGCAGTTCTGCTGCTGTTTGCTGATTTTACGTTGGCCAGAAAAAGTCTTTTAATTTACCGATTAACCTATTTTTTTTTTTTGCTCAGAACAGCTGTTACCAAGAGAAACACAGTTGTGTTATTGTTTACAAAAGAGGGGAAAAGGTGAATGAACTATGCCAACTGTAAAGAGAATGGGGGCCTTAAGGGCATTGCAACTGGCCTATCCAGTAATGTGCAAATGGCCAGTGATTATGTGCAAATGGTCAGTGATTGCTGCAAAGTAGAATGAATGACAGATACTGAATTTTACAAATACCCTGTAGATGGCAAACAAATAATGAATTAAAAAAAAAGTTGATATGATGACACAGGTCAAATGGTTATGCTGTGGTTTGTCATCTATTAAAAAAATAATGTGCTGAGAGTTCAGAACTCGTATGTAAGGCAACATTTATCTACTAAATCATATAAACTAACTGCATCAAGACATTGGTGTTCATAAGGAAGTTGAATTATTTTAAACAGATACAATGTCTTTACATTGCAATAATGCATAGGGAGAAAGGCTCTGTAGGCACATAATGTGTTGAGCAATATGGTTTGATATCAAACCAAGAATAACTCTTCATTTGTTTAATGCAATGAATAAAACATCAAAAATGAAAATGTTTTTACATCTACATGTTGAATTTCCTTTCTCTGATGTCCGTATTTGACGTTAATCGGCATAGCAGAAGGTGACATCAGACACTCAGGCTATTCAGTTTAACATGGCATGAGAATTTTACTTCTACAACACAAGTTTTTACAGTTTCGCAGGGGGGGCAAGCCCCCCTGCACCCCCCACACCCCCTGCAAATTATATATACCAAGTCTGAGAGGGCACTACAGTGAGGAAAAGGGTAAATTCCCTGATCCTCACTGTGCCGCAATCTCCATTCACAGTGCCGAACTCATGCTAATGAATCATGCTTTCCATTTGTTATGAGTTCGTAGTTTTCCAGTTCGTCATTGTGCAACTTTAAAACTGTACTTTCTGTCAACTGACATTTGATCAACTGCATTTCAAGCTTTTGATAGTAAAGTTAACAATACATAGCTCATTTTTAGAGTGCAGTCCTTGAGTATACCTCCAAGTATACATATGATGAAGACAAAATTGGAAATGATCTGAAAGAAGATACCGAGAAAGGAACTCCTCCAAAGAGATGAAAAGAAAACTCCTGATTACCAAACTGCAGAGAAAGCCTGTCCTTACTGTTGTGCACCAATGCATTGGTGGCTGACCAGCTGAAAACTCCTGATGAAAGGAAAGTTGCAAAGCTTCTGTTGCCTTAAGAACTTTAACCTTTTTAATATCCATGTCATCTGCTGGCCAAACTAAATGACCACATCTGTCTGTAATGACTCCTTTTCAAAGCACTGTGTTCCATATAATTCAATTTCTTAAAAAAAAAAAAAAAAAAAAAACATTATTTGGCCATTTATTTCTACTGTTGGATAGTAAAACATTGTTCCACACTAAGTTTTAAACTGACCACAGTAATCCCCTCTCCAACTGGCACAACCGGTCTTATTCATCCTCTGGATCAAAGTGCTATCATGTTGTGTAAAACAATTCAACACAATGTTTTAGAACAAATACATGCTTGCTCAGACAGTGTCCATGCAGTAAAAGAATCTGGCAGAGGTATACCACAAGGGACACCTCATTTAACACTGCAGCTACTTGTGCTGAAGTGAAGTCTGAGACATTAAATAGTGTGGACCAAGTTGTAGCCAGTGTGTGTGAACATGCAGACCCAGGAAACAAGTAAGTACCCATATAAGGATCTCACAGCAACTATATCAGGAATTCCTGGCCTCTGACTTGACAGAAAATGCCTTTATGGAACACCAAGCAGACACAGCACCAACATGATGCAGAATAGCTACGTTTTTGGAAGCAGGCAACTCTGCAATTGTGCTAACCAGTGCTGAAAACAGAAGAATGCTGAGCCAAGACCACCTCACACAACTTCACCTTGATTTATGACTAGCAGCAGCACACACATACATGCACGCACACACAGACACACACTGTGAAAGTAGCAGATTCCAAATCTGACTACCGACCAGTTACAAGTGATGCCCCACAGGGATCTGTCCTAGGTCCTATTCTGTTTGGCATCTACTTCTCTGAAGTTCAAGCCAACGCAAAGGGACTCTGGTTGACCAAGTTCGCAGATGATTGCAAACTGGGAGCCATTATTGATTCTCCAGCTGATGTAGACATTCTAGGAAAAGACCTCACTGACACCAGTAACTGGTGCTAGAACCATGGCCTTAAGCTCAATGCCAAAAAGTGCATTGTCATTCCCTTTGTGAAAAATTTGGTGCCCATGAATTACCATATAGGCGGTAATCCACTAAACACCGAAGGTGTGATAAGAGACCAGGGGACACAGGTTGACAGTAACCTCTCCTTTGATAACCACATTGCCACTGTAGTCAGAAAGTCCTATGTGGTACATCTCATTACAAAAGGTTTCTCATTCAGGAAGAAAGAGGTCATAATCCCTCTACTCGTCCTTCATTAAACCTATTATAGAATACAATGCCCCATTTGGTATGTACCTCACTAGACACCTACAACAACTGGAAAGGCCACAAAAATACCTCACTAAGAGGATCTTAGGCCTTAGACACATGCCCTATTTGGACAGACTCAAAAACTCCTGCTATACTCTTTCTCTTATCGCCTACTTGGAGGCGATTTATGCTTGACCTACAAAGCCGTGTCTGACCCAGAGCTGCTAGATATGCTACACCTAAAGAAATCCCAATCCCTCCGTGCCACACGCTGCAGGGACCTAAACCTCATTACCACAATAAACAGAACAAGCTGGAGGGACAGGTTCTTAACCCAGATACTTCTCATACTCTGAAAACAACTTCCTATTCATGTCAAGCAGAGCACTTCACTGGCCCTCTTTAAGAGTAATCTTGACGAGTGGATGGGCAATAGGAAGTTTACCCAGGGATCACTTCAGTGGCCTTGCTTGACAGGGGCACTGGGAATTAACTGGGTGGCATGATGCCAGGGAATCTTCTTGGGCTAGGCTTATATAGGCTCCAGGGTCGTTGGCCTAGTACACACCTATGAACGAACACACAGACACACTCTGAACTGATGTTATTGGTTTTCCCTGGTGACAGAGGGATATTTTAACCTTGTTCAGGCCTTTTTCTTGTTATGACTCTGTATGTTTCCTGAGCGGACAATTGTTTACACATTCAGTCTTTACATCTGGAGCTATTCTGTGGCTTGGTTCTCATTTTATAGCGATTGTTCCATCAAGCACCCATAACAGAAAGAAGACTGTATAGCTACCAAGCATTGTCCACCTGGGATCCTACACATGGCAACAAATGCACTTCTGCCATACCACTCACCTGACTCTGTAATAAGTAACTGGATCAGTTTAAATTGGTCTAAGGTAAGCAACACACTCTCTAATTTGTGTACGTATATATCAAGCAAACCTGTTCTGTTAAACACTGTAGTTGTAAAGTATTTCTATCTGCCTATACTGCTTATGTTGTTGAGGATCAGTTGTTGCTGTTCTCACATTATCCTTGCCTATCTATACTACAATGTTGACATAGTGTAAATGTATTTTCTTTAAACTTTGCACACCTTATTCTTTGCATTATCCAGCCTGCCTTTATTGTGGTTTACATTTGCTACTGTTGTGAAGTTTTTCACTATTTGCCAATATTATTGTGATTCTACTGCTTTCCTTGTGAATTTTTTGTATGTTTGTTGATTTGACAGTATAACGCAGAACACACCAGGCTTAACAGTTCACACACTTTCTATACAATTTCTACCAAATGCTGTTGTGTGGCCAGCCATCTTACCAATATTACTGAGTTTTCTCTCTTGCGCGCACACACACACACACACACACACACACACACACACACACACACACCCAATTGAACTGCATCTATATATTTACATATACATATAAATAAGGTCTGTGCTGATGCATCTTGGTCTAAATTTAATACATCTTAAAACCATGTAATCTAAAACTCAAAACATTGAAAAAAATAAGTGTTTTTGCAGGAGAATGTGCTTCCTGCACCCCCACACCCCCTTCTTATGTATTCCAACTCCAAGATTGCACACCAGTGGGGAAAAACAGCAAACTCCGATAATCCACTGTGTGAGAACTCACAAAGAACATCCATATTTCGGCATATCTATAGATGTTGAAATGAGCCTAACCCAATATTAACTTGCACAAAGACCACAAAACTTAATGTACGTGTTCAAAAAATACATTTACTATATGAAGCAAGAATGGATGTAGTACTTAAAATCCAACATTACAGCTAATGCATTTATACCAAATAAATTTAGACCAAATTAACAAACCCCAACTTTAGACCAAACGCATGGAACCATATATATATATATATATATATGTGTATGTATGTATGTGTGTGTATATCTATGTGTGTGTATGTAAATATATAGTTGCAGTTTTAACTGGATGAACGTTTTAGTCGAATTATGAATCCAGTGTTAGTTGAGATCAGTGGAACGAGGGGTTTAGGGTTTTTTCCATTTTTCTCCATTGTTGTGCAGTCTCAGAGCATGTAAGTAGCAGCAGATGTGATGAGTGCAGTCCCCACTTTGGGATGGGGGATGCACCTTGGAAAAAAAAGCTTTTTTTGGGGGGGGGGGATGCATTCAGTTTAAGCTGATTTTGTAGTAAATAAAGTTTTGCTGATCATTTGCATGTTGTCAAAATTTTTGTCCACTATTTGACTGTCAGCAAAAGTCAAATTTGAGTTTTAATAGTATCACTCTCACACATGCAAATATATATGCATTGTATGTATGGAATATGTGGCATGCACCCCTTTGATAGGATTTGGGGGAGTGAACATGTTCTTCTTAAGTCTGGCTTTCCACTTGTAATATACACAAATCCACAACTTGTATCACAAAATGATATTAAGTATATATTGCAGAGTTATAGAATAGGCAGCAGAAGAAACAATTATGTAGTTTTATTTTTGCTTTCTTTCCAAATTTAAAAAATGTCTAAAAGGCAATTGTAAATAACATATCATAATTTTATGCTAGTCTAGGATTCCGAGAGCTGTGGTCAGAGCATACATGCTTGAATAAGTAAAAATGGTATTTTGACTTTATTTCTATGATAAACAGCAGAAAAGTACTTTTATTATTCTATACCTTTTGCTGCATGTTTTCAGCATTTAAAGTGTTTTTTTCAGTTCTGTTCTTTTTTCATTTTGTTGAAAATCTAAAGCGTGTGTTTGTGCAGTCACCTGACTGATTTATTAAGTACTGTAGTGTTCCCTGGTGTTGAATCCATTGTTCCATTTGAATCCGCTATTAATTTATTTACAGTTACAGCAAGTTTTTAGTCCAAGAGCTAGCAGTGACTATTCTGTGGCAGAGGATAAGTTACTGCTGCTTCTAGGAAGCTAGCATTATTGGCTGAAGCTGAAAGCAGTTTTTTTCCATTGGTATTGTTGATTTCTCTGCTTAGATATAGTGTGCTGAGCTGTTCTTCATGTGGTACAGCACAAGTCTATACTCAACAGACACAGGCATTTCCTGTTGAAGTTGTTCTGCTGTCAAACCTAGTCAATCCCATACTAAGTGAAAGGCTGAGCCACAATACATCTTTCGCTTCAGGGCCTATGGTGAATTCTTGTACATGGATTAGAGTCTAGACTAACTTTTTTATACAGCAAACCATTTTCTTGTACTCCATCTTTACAATATGGCAGTTGTTTATTGTTTTCCTCTCCACATTGAATTTAGGAGTCATAAGATGTTTTCCTCATTTCTTGACACAGCATTTACCAGTCACAATTTAATTACTTGACACTATTTAGGAGCTAAAAGTTATTGCAAAAGCACTATATATGCATCAGTGTTTGTAACTGTCTTATTCAGTTAAATTTCATTGGAACTAAGAACTTGTTAGGAGCAGATTGCTGCTCTAGATCATTAGAATTCATGCACCTATAAAATCAAAGGTGCAATTTATTTATAGTCTAAAGAAAATCTAGTAAAAGGTCATCTAATGAGAGTGAATAGGTTGACTAAACAATATGATGATTTTATTTATGAAGGAGTGAGCCTATATAATAAATGTATTAGCAGGGGTTATACTAAGATTTTAGTGGAGGACAGGTTCACAGAAATGTGTGATATTAGAATATTAGAGTTGTATCTCACAAATCTAATCATATTGATTATAATGCCTTCATGCAAATTAACAATAGTGTGGACATCAGGGCTATTAAAGAATATAATTATGAATAATTTGAAGATCTTAGAGTTGCCCTGATGTCTACAAAGTAGTAGGAGATCATCCCGTTTTTTGCTCAAAAGAGAGGAAAAGGTTTTAAAAAAAAGTTTTCCAGGCTAAATTAAATGAGAGTAAAACACTAAGTATTAGAACAGGGATGTTAAAGTGTCATGCTTGCAACTTCTGTGATTTTTTTATATGCTGGTGTGAATTAACTAATTATAAACAATTTTAAAATTTGTTTAAAGGGGCATATACTTGTAAATCAAAATATATTGTTTATTTAGTAATTTGCAGATCTTATAGTTCATTTTACATTGGCCACACTTAGAGAATTGTTTAAAATAATTTACAAGCATAAACATGTGGTAGACGTGGGAGATGAAAGTAATGCTCTTGGTAAGCATTATAAGACTAACAAGTGTAATATCGATCTTAAGTTTATTGTTTTAGATGAAGTAAAAGGTTTTGAGCAAAATATTTAATGCTGAGGATGTTAAGTTGTCGTGAGTATTTGACACATGAAATTAAATGCATGCTATCCACCTGGACTCGACAGCCAAGATTTTGTAGTTTACCTTAAGCACTGCGTCATGTAATTATAATTAATTGTTATTTAAATGTGTTTTTAATTGCATTATCCAGTCTGAAGTCTCATTATTATAGAGACGAAAGGGCTTACTGATACTGATAATTTTGGTTAATAAAGTGCGTTTGGTTTTTATGCTGGCTTTTTTATTATTTTTCTTTAGTTTGGCTTTACTGTTTTTTTTGTTTTATCAAGTGTAATTAATATGGTGGTTATAGAGAGCCAAACAGGATCTAGTTTCGTGGCATTACCTACCAGGTTTGCACTTCACAATACTCCCAGCGGTTCTATTATTTTCAGTCAAGAAAGACTTGAGCTGTTCTGGCAAGAGGAATATCAATGGAAAAGGAAGTAGCATTTCATGGAGAAGCAATGTAGCACTGGCAAGCTGTTTGGCTTTAGATTAGAGCACTATCTGTGCAGGAATGGGTGTGGTGAATGTGATTAGCAGGTGAAGGTCATGTGATGTACCATGGTAATCCTGTCCGATTTACAAGGCATGCAGATTTCAATGTGGCATCATGAATATTCACAGCGAGTACTCAGTATGTGAATATACTGAAGAAAACCATCATTGTTGGGGAGTTGCTCTGTTTTATTATTTCTGTTTTATTAAACAGAATCACATCATTAAACCGAATTAAACAGTGTTACTACATAGCCGGGCACAAACTCAGTATTTACACAGTGTCAAGAAGTTAACATTTTTCTGCTGCAGTCTTCCGGAACCAGAGCAACATATTTCTACCAGAGCTTGACATAATGTTGAGTGTAAAAAAAGAAAATCAAAGCCAACAGCAGTAATCTTTACAGGCCCCCCTGCACCACCCCAAATACTTTTTTAGCATTATTTTGTTGGCTTGGTTATGTCGTGCTTTAATTTAATTTAATTTTTTTGTTTTTTAATTATGTATAAACACCCCATCCCAGTACTTCAGACAATACTGCACTGTAATCACTTTTGCAGAAGGGCAGGCCCCCCTGCATCCCCCCTATGTTTCTTTATTTAAATTGTCCACGTTTCTTTACAAACATTTCATGCATGAGGTATGTACAAGTTTTTTTCTTAGCCTTTAGCTTTGAACAATTAAGTAATGCCAATATATTTATATTTGCAATATTTCGCTTGAAACAGGTGTGGAGAAAGATTTAAGCGTAGTACTTGTAATGTACTGCATTCTGTTGCTGCTTTTTAATGTAATTAACGGCGACGACTTTTCCGCTAGCTTATTTGTCTGTGTTTGCATGAAAATGACATATAAACAGTAAAGGCACCATATTGGGCTTCAGACATATATATTCATATTAAGCTATACTTTACAATCAATATTTTACATATTCATTTGGCCGACAAAGGTCTACTTATGTTTATTCAGAAGTAGGTAAACGTCACACAGAGGGAGGTGGGCAGTACTTGCTACTGCACATCTGGTGGGGTAGTGTTCTAATACAAAACCAGCTGTTTAACTCCACCTATGGATACTTTTAATGTGAGTTCTAACACCAACAACTCTGTTTTTCATTTTGCAGAGGCTTTCAAAGAACTAGAAAAGGATCTCTTGAAATTAAAACGTCTACAGTGGGATGTTTTGTATTTTGATAATTGTGTGTTCAGAGTGCTAAAAGGATTAAGGATCACTAAAATGCTGATTGGAGAGGATTTGTCCAAAGAATTTGTAGACAATTGGGTAGATCTTAATCAGAAGGTAGGGCAACAGTATGTTGAAATGTTGGCCAATTTAAATAAGCAGAAGATCAGGAGTTTAAATGCTAAAATCAATGCAGCTTTTTTTTCTTTAAAAGACAAAACTGCAGCAGAGAACTTTGAAACTAAATGTTGTTAATACAATAAGATGATCAAAGAAAATGAATTACTAATGAAATAGAAAGCCAAAGAATTTCTTGGGGACCTTACGGAATGCCAGGAGGGAGTGGCTTATCCAAGAGCTCCAGATGAATCGATGCCGGAAGAGCTGAAAGCAGCTGAAGTGAGTGCCAGAAATGATCAAACCGTTTCAAATAACAGCAACACAAATGGTATACGGAGGTCTAAATGTTGAGCTCAGTGTCTAGCTAAAGATGCTCAACAAAAATCCAGTAATGTTTCCAATAATGTGTCCAATGCAGTTATGTCTATTGGGGAATACATGTTTTTAGTATGCACAGAATTCCCAGCCCATTCATGTACATCAGTGAGAGGGGGAAATCGAGCAGGACTTGGGCAAAGGTAACTGTCTTAATGAATGGTTCATCCATCAGGGGGTATCGAAGAAAGAATTGGAGAAGATGGAAAAATCAGTGGAAGTTTTAGGTACTGATAAACACGTTTTTTAAATTAATTTATCTTTCATGGTCTTAAGTCATGAGGCATGCAAAGTGTTAAGCAAAGGCTGGACTTTTGCTCCAGTGAGGAGAGCTGATAAATGCGATGTTATTAATAGCCTCAGATTATGCAGGGAAGGAACATTTTAAGTATTTATATGACTGTGAAATGAACAAAGACATACTGTTTCATAAACCTAGTACTTTTAATCCTCCACTTAAGAAAGAACTGGAGATGATGTTAGTTATGACTGAACTGCAAATTATAGAACTGTTGGATAAGAAACCTCAGTATAAATATTATAATATGTCTTTTACAGAAAATAAAGAGTTTCATGAATTGGTTAACAAAAACAACATTTTGATTATTAAAACAGTCAAGGGGAATTCTCTTGTGGTGATTGATAGAGCTGACTAAGATGGTAAAATGTTAGAAATGTTGGCAGATAATTACTACAGGTTGGCATCTTTTAATGAAGTTAAAAGAACTTATTTGTTCATCAATCCCCTTGTAGAGGAATGGGTTTATAGTGGTAGGATTACAGAAAATGTCAGGAAATATTTAAGAGCCGACTTCCCCAAATTCAGCAGGATTTTAGGTTTGCCAAAAATCCCTAAGGATTTAGACAACCCGCCATTTAGGACAATTGTTGCCAGTGATAAAGGAAAAACCAAAGCAGTGGCAAGTTTCATAGACAGACATTTGCATCAGGTCATGCAATTAAGTAATTCTTATATTAAAGATACTTTTGATTTTGTAAGTAAGGTAGAAAATATTAATGTTTTGGATTCTGCTCTGTTGGTCACCTTTGATATTGAATTGCTATACAGTGTCATACCCAACATAGAAGGAATGAAAACAGGGTCGAATTAATTCCAAGACATAGTTTCTGACAACACAGTGAGCCTTCTGATGTAAATGTTAGATGTAATTTTGAGTTATAATTTTTTTAATTTAAGAATAGAATTTATTGCCAGACCAATGGAATGGCAATGGGTGCCGCAATGGTACCCAGTTATGCCAACATTTTCATGAATGGATGGTTGAAGGCCAATATTTTAACTGATAATTTTGTTGCGAATATAGTCATCTGCAAACATTTTATTGATGACGTGTTTATGATTTGGAAAGGGGGATCTGTTTAATGATTTTTTTTAAATCATATAAATGTTAGTTCTTGTTTGCAGTTCACATCAACACATAACATTTTGAATATTACTTATTTGGATGTAGTAGCTTTAAAAGAGAATGGGAAGTTGCTTACTAAAATCAGTAAAAATGTGCAGAATAATGCATAACTTGCATTTTAGCGGTATGCATCCTAGAAAAACTAAAGAAAATATAGTAAATGATCAGCTGAGAGTGAATACGTTGACTAAAAAAAGATGATTTTATTTATGAAGGAGTGAGGTTGTGTAATTTATAAGCAGAGGTTATCCTAAGATTTTAGTGGCGGACAGGTTCACAGAAATGTGTAATATTAGAAAGAATAATAGAGTTGTATCTCATAAGTCTAATCGTATTGATTATAATGCCGCCATGCAAATTAATAATAGTATGGACACTGGGGCTATTAAGAAAATAATTATGAATAATTGCAAGATCTGCAGGAGTTGCCCTGATGTCTACAAATTAGTAGGAGATCATCCTCTCTTTTTTCAAAAGAGAGGAAAAAGTTTTAAAAAGTTTTTCCAGAATAAATTAAATGAGAGTAAAACACTAAGTATTAGACCAGGGATGTTAAAGTGTCATGCTTGCAATTTCTATGATTTTTTTTATATGTTGGTGTGAATTAACTAATTATAAAAAAACATAAAATTTGTTTAAAGGGGCATATCCTTGTAAATCAAAATATGTTGTTTATTTAGTAATTTGCAGATCTTGTAGTTCATTTTACATTGGCCACACTATTAGAGAATTATTTAAAAAATTTATGAGCATAAAGATGTGGTAGATATGGGGGATGAAAATAATGGTCTTGGTAAGCATTATAAGACTAGCAAGTGTAATGTTGATCTTAAGTTTATTGTTTTAGATGAAGTAAAAGGTTTTGAGCAAATGTTTAATGCTGAGGATGAGTTAGGTTGGCGTATTTATTGCAGGTGAAATTAAAAACATGTTGACTACCTGAACTCAACAGCCAGGAAGATTTTGTAACCAGGTCTATATTATAACAATGAAAGATCAGATGATCGAACATTGTTATATCAACCCCTAAATCTCAAATATACAAAACAGCGAACAACCAGAACAGCGATTTTTTTTTCTTCCCAGGGAAATAAATCGCTGACCCTCCCCCAAAAAAACACTAAAGTGGGGGGCTGTACCCCCACCCCCCCTACTTAAATATACGAACTTCGAGATTGCTCTACAGTGGAGAAAACGGCACAACCCAGATAGCCGGCCCAGCGATTACTTTCCCTGGGAAAAAATTTCTGTTCTGGCCATTCGCTGTTTTGCCGGTTTGACATGTAGTGTTCGAACTAACAGCGTTCGATCATCTGATTGTTCACTGTTCTAAAGTAGACCCTTTATAAACTACCTTTAAAAGGAAAGGGCTTAAGCATTGAGCATTGTGTCATGTGTTTTATAATTAATTGGTATTTAAATGTGTATTTTAATTGCATTCATTCTGAAAAAGTCTCATTACTATATAGGCAAAAGCGCTTTCTGATACTAATAATGTTTGGTGAATAAAGTGTGCTTGTTTTTTATGCTGGCTTTTTTATTTATTATTCTTAAGAATGTCAGCATCTTAAGCAAGTGTACTAAATATTGCAAATTCTCAACAGTCCTGTACTACAGTGGAGGTCAGCCAGCTTGTGCCCACTGAGTTGCCCACCTCATAGTACTTGGTATAGCCAGGCTTGTAGCAATTATCTGATGCTCCCAGACAACACACTGTTTACTTGGATCATCACTGTCTTTTTGCAAGGGATGCAAGTACTTATCTAAAATAGAGGCATTGTACTCACAAACTAACAACCTGAGAGCACCACAGACTTCCGAAGCACTCCACACACATTCCTTGTAAAATATCATATGCTGAGGCTGTAGAAAAGTAATTGCCTAAACCTCCAAAATGCAATAAAAATTGGAACCAGTGAAAACCAAATATTACACCACTTATTAGTTAATCTATAGTTGAGTCACCAGGAAGTGTATCACCCCCAAATCCAGAATACTAAAACTTTCAACAAATAAAAATGGGCTAGTAATTTGTGACTCTATAGTCGGGTAAACTGATTCTACTCTCATGTGACTAGACAAGAAGAGGGTGATGGTGAGTTGTCTTTCAGGTGCTAGAATCTGCAAGACACTTAAGCTAAAGAAATATTGGTGGTCTTTGTGGTGTAAATGACTTGGAACTCGAACCCTTAATGATATGCAGGGAGACTTGTCAGTGTTCTCCATGCAGGTCATAAATTCAAGGGTTGCTCTGGTATTGAACAGAATCCTTCCTGTTGTAAGAATGAATCCAGTATGTGTCCTATTGGGAAGAGATGCTTGACAAACCTACCTGCTTTGCTAGGGACAGCTTGCACCTCTTGCTCCAAGACTTCTACATATTGACTAAAACCAGCTAATGTGCTTCCCAACTTAACTGACAAAACCAGTTAAACACAAGACATCAAGGTGGCTCTGCTCAATGCTAAAAGTCTAAACAGATTTCCAGCCAGAGCCAAATCATGGTCAAATAGTACCCTATGCAGGTTAATGGATCAGCCCCCCCTCCCTGTAAGCACCCCCAGCCATTCTAGTGTCCAATTACTTAACTATTTCTCCCCAGTTACCTTAAGAACTGTTTAAACCTCTCAGTGTGTAAACTCTCTTCTTCCTTAATTTTACAATGAATAGAGAGAGAATATAAAACTTTATAACACAAACACTAATAGCCACTTGCTAAACAAAGCAATACAGTCTCACAATGAAAACAGACTTAGCATGAAACAGTAAGCTTCTCTGCACTTGAAACTTGTATCCATTGAAATGACATTGAAACCCACATTCAAAGAAATTGCTTCTGGCCAGTAGTGGATTGTTTACTTTTGGGGTGTTTTCAAACCCTAGGCCCCTTGCACACATTATATTATTTGTATAATATTGCACCACTTACTAGCATATCTCTCAGCTGTACAGATTTTCACAGAATGTTCAGATTTTTGCCTTATATTTTTAGTCTGTTTTTCATAAAACTGTGGTTTTCTGGCAAATCATTGGCTAATCATTGAGGGTTGAAGAATGATAGACATTTAAATTTCAGACTTCATAACCTTCTGAAAATTCATGCTAATGCAAAACATGTTGTTCTGTCAACTTTCTAAGTCTGCAAGAGCAATATTTGAAAAAGTGTCCTTATTTTTGGGCCTTTGTTCCCCCATTATTTATGGCTTTGTCCAGAGATTAAGAGGTATGCTTGTTAGTGGGTATGCTTGTTAGTGTTTTTAATTTGTAGTTTTGAGCATTTACTCCGCAGCAATGATTAAAAAAATGGAGTTCAACAGTCATGTGACCATAAAATACCAATTAATATCTCCTAGAATCTTAAGGTGGTCATATAACATGACTGCTAAAGGCTGTTTTTAAATCCAAGACTTGTATATTGTATTTTCTGAGGAAGTCCTGCAGTAATTCAAGGATAAAAGTGAATATTGTGCTTAAATTTCAATTTATTGGACAGTGGTGTGCCTTCATTAAAGTTTTGATTTTTTTGCATTTGTTCCTGCTTCCTGGTGTCTTTTCTTTTGTTGAGCTGCCTGTGCATCTTTGTGGATGTATTTTTTTTAGTTTACCTGTTATCTCTAGTGCACGTTTGCTGGTTTTGGTTTGACTTTAGTTACCCATTGATAAGCTGGGATACCTACACCTCAAATATAGAATATGCCCCCAAATTCTTATACTTCATAAACATAAACTTCCTGGACCAAATCGTCAAAAGAACTAACTGGAAGTCAAAATATTTTCAAGCTAGCCTTTACAAATATAACATCTGTATGTACTGTCCACTTTGCATCTTCATGTTTAGTCAACTCTGATCACAAACTGGTAACCTTCACCTTCAAAAGTTCCAAACCTGCAGGTGGTATCCACTTGTCTACCTACTCCTAGTTTCCCTTTTTTAACCATCACCTTTATTATCCTTTCTCATTTACTAAGGGTGCTTATACTGTAACTCCATGTATGTAAAGCTTATCTCTTCAGACTTCAGTGAGGCTTTTGCAATCCTTACACTTTTATCCACAAGATGAATATAGTAGTTTAAATGCAGTGCACTGCATTTGTGTTAGCTGGTGGTACCCTTTTTGAGGTAGGGTGCCTTTTTATCCACTGCAGTGTATTTGTGGAGTTGGTATAAATAATTTAGGGGTGAAGGGATAGCCTAAGCAACTGTGGGGCCCAATATGAACCATTTTGGTGGGCCATCACATCTGGCCCCCCATCAAATACCTCACCCCACTCCTCCCTTTCTTTCTTGCTTGCATGACTATTTCAGATTAGATGTCAGGAATGTATATTACTATGAACTGACAAATCAGTATGTTTGTTTTAGTTTGCATTTTGCATAAGACATGTTAAAACAGATGTAAACTACTGGACCCCTGACTACCACCTCTTCCCCCATCACCAACACCATGATCAAACATCTCTTGTAGTTCGTTTCTCTCTCTCAGGTTTGGTTAACTTACTCGGGCACACTGTAAGGGGCTGTTTTGATGGGCCACTGAGGTCCTGTGCCAACATGGTGTGTCACCAGATGGTAAACGTTCTCCCAAACTTCTGTAGTACTGCATGTATCTTCTGAACCTGCATATGAGATAGCTCTATAAGTTTCCCTTGTTCTCCACACTTTTTTTTATTTTATTGCATTTTATTTTACTTTTTTTTTTATTTTTTTTCTGCCTTTTCTACCTGTCTCCTTAACATTCCGTGTCCAACAATAGTACAAACTGGATGTTGTACATTTCCTCCATACAGACATTATACTATATAATGATATGACAGTACAGGTACTCTTCTTACCTATTTTACTACTTATTTTACAGACTCACTTCTTGTGTCACATCTACTACATTGTGTTCCCTTATAGTCTCCTGGCATGCACTTCTTCCCATGCTTACTCTTACATCACCACTATTGCATTTATGTTGACTAAAGTTTTTTCCTTGTTTTCTGTTGTGTTACTGTTTAAACACTTTCAGCAAAGTGAATAATTTTTTATCTACCTCTGCCTTCTACAACTCCAAATGTATACCTCCTATTTCAGTTTTTATGGGATTATTTTGCTCTTATTTCTGAGTGCAACAAGCATTTCTCTACCAATCTACAAACTGATAGCATTCTGTCACAAATCTTAGTGATCGGAAGTTATCTGTCCTCACAGTATCTGCATTTTTTATGATTACTAGGATTTGTTTTCATACTGTCTGAGACTGACTGTTTCACAGTTATTCCTTGTAACTTTATTCATTAACATCCATTCATAAACCAACCCATTTCAGCAAGAGAAGCAAAATGGTACCGCTATCATTGTCTAGTGTGGGCCCCCCTGATATACACACAATTTTATATATTTATAAAATTCTCTAAGGATTGTTTTGAGGGAGCCTTATATATATATATATATATATATATATATATATATATATATATATATATATATACACATACATACATACATACATACACAGACACACACACTTGTATATTGACAGGAATACAGTACTCCACTTCTTTGAGATCCTAACCTGCCTCATTTGGTGGGAGATCCTGTTCTCTTCAATATCCAAAAAAAAAAAAAAAAGTACAAAACAGAAAAAAAAATGAGGGTAGCACATCCACATCCGAAGGCTTTTACAGCAATAGGCTCCAGGCCTATTGTATAGAGAGTCCAGAAGAACGGACTGCCTACTGCGATATCATGTTCTCTCCCTAACTTCTTCATCCCACTGAAAGAGATAGTCTGGGATGTGCTGTGCTTCAGATCACCAAATTAACGCTGGCACTGCTCAGCGGACTGGACAATGCTTCACTCACTCCCCTGCCAACCATGTTTCCAGACCCCCACTTTATATGAAGAACCTTCATATTTTCATATTTCCTCAGCAGGTGCTCTTTAAGCTGTGTTTACAGCAGAAGTAAAAGGATTTTGCAGTCCCTGTTGCAAAACACAGAATCACTGTCTGTGCCTAATCCTACAAATGATAGGCGGGCACATTACCTCCCTCTGCAGACCACCTGACACACAGATGGGCAGTGCAACACATGTGGTTAGTAAAACAGGGAAGGGTGACATTAATGTTGTCACACTGCACAGGCAGGCATACCCAATGTGACAACCATGTCTGAGCATGGACATTATGGTTAGCTAAGGAGCATGATGACCATGGTCATTACTGCAGTTTAAACAGTCATCACTAGGGCCAGGTTCCTCATATGTGCATCCCATACCTGATCTAAAAGCCCATACATGAGCAGGACCTGGCTCCATAGCACAAAATGGGGTATTAATGCATTGTATTACTGGTTCAATTCAGAGATGATTATGCTAAATTATCTCATTAGCATAATAGTTGTACTATAAGCTCCATTTTTGCGTGACAAAAATGCATTCACCATTTTGCAAGAGACCACATTACAGAAAATAACTCAGAGAATCCAATGAAAACTGATATTGGTGTGTACTGTTAAATAAGGATCATGACAGCAGAATAAGTGGTGACGGGATCCAGCACTGCAGGCAGTCTTCATGGGGGTGTGGCCATCGCATACACTGTTACTCTGTGTGTGTGTGTGTGTGTGTGTGTGTGTGTGTGAGCGAGAGACAGTACTGCACTGGCCTTGGAAGGAGACTGACAGGCTGAGGGACTTAAACTGACAGGGCAGAGGGAATGGGCAGGACACGTTGCAGGGGATGTTAATTCAGCCAGAGTACAGGGGACATACAAGACCAGTTGTAGTCTGAGTTGGGGGGAGGAGGTCATCCACAGAGAGTGCAGTGAACAGGCAGAACAGGTTGTAGCCCTGTGATGGATTTGGGTGTTCATCCACTCAGGGCACAAGGATGACAAGACAGGTTTTAGCCCTTTAGAAGAGTATACATCTACCAAGGGCACAGGGACAATTGTCAAGCTTAGTGTCAGTCTTGACATGTCTACACACTATTACACAGGCATACAGACAACAGTACAGGCTACTGGTGATGCTGGACCACCAGTACACCAGACAAACAATATGCTACTGACACAGAAATAAAAGACAGCATACATGGCTCATGCCCACAGCTGCCACACTACAGCACAGTGTTGAAACAGTTACTACTTGGCAGCATGCGTGCCTGTGCCCATCAAAGGGGTGCTAGGTGTACTGAAGAGACAGGTATTGACTCATATGGATGATCCTGCATACCCAAACTGATCCACATGTGTACCCGACCCATCATGAGACCAAAAGCAACAGTTGAAGAAATTCACCATATGGAAGACACAGAGCTTTATTTTTTCTAATGCAGTATGTGAACTGTCACATACACACTTTTTCCCTATTTCCTGGGAAATACCACAAAACTGTGAAATCCAGACTAAGTACTAGAAAAAAAGAGCTTTAATGGAACATTTTGGGCTAGAATACAAATTTAACATGATTTGCATTTATCTCTTTTTTATATTTACTACTTGTGCAATTTATTCATTCTATTTGCCTTGCATATTTGCAGTGTCAGCAGTGCAACAGGTAGTGCACTCACCTTTGGTGCTGGAACACCAGAGGGCTGTGCGATCTATTCCCATTCCACACAATAGGATTGCTGACGCTACACAGAAGCATTAAAGGGTGCTATACTACTGAGTGCATCCTTTGGGTGAGACTTTAAACCCATCTGCTTGAGTTGGTAATGGGTCAGGTGGATGTAAAAGATCCCATGGCATCTATCGAAAAGGGAAGGGGAAGTCCCCTGGTACCCTTGCCAAATTACCAAAAGGTAGTAGCAATACTACCTCGGGTCTCCCCCAGCCTAATGGGATGAACCTGACCAACAAAGAATAAATAAGTAAGTATTTAATAAGGGTAAAGCAGGTAAGGCCATCTGGGTTGAGGTGTGGTAGGGACTGATACAGGTCATCAGTGCAGTTGGTGGTCGTAATAAGATAATAGTAGAAGCACATTGCAGGATTGCTGATATTGTACCGTATGCTGAGACCAAGGCTAAAGAAATAGCCAGGGAGAGTTTGACCACCAGGAGCAGATTCCAAACACAGCAGCAGCTAATGGGCACAGAGGAATTCCTGATATCTCTTGATGCTGAAAGTAAAGGCAGAAACAAGACTGCAGCTCCAGTATGGGAAGAAAATAGCAGCTAGTAACAGCAAAACAGCCAGAAAATCAGTCAACAAACTCTAAACTTGTTGAAGAATGTGTTTAATATGAAAGAAAGATTAAAAACTTCCACAGTTTAGCACTTTCATCTGCAACACTAAGACATCTGCTTGTGGAAACCTTTTTAAAACTTGAAGCCACAGTGGTACAGCGGTAGCGTTGTTGCCTCACAGCAAGAGGTTCTCCTGTTCGATTCTCGGCTAGAGTGCCTTCTGTGTGGAGTCTGCATGTCCTCCCTGCGGTCGAGTGGCCTCTGAAAGACATGCGTGAATGGGCGTGCCTTCGCTGAAGGTTGGGCATCGGGCTGGCAACTCGGCACCATAAAAATCTACTGCCAGTCAGCGGACCGGAGTTCCATTGTGGCGACCCCTAACCGGGAAAAGCCGAAAAGACAAACAAGTGCAGAAGACACACCTCCCATGTAAACCAAAGTAACACTAAAAATAAGTCAAAACATTTCAAACCTGAACCAAACACATAAATGCAAACTAGGCAAAAAATAATACCTAAACAAAAGATGTTTGATGAAACACAAAATCATAGTCTGCTCATCTACCAGGAAATGTGGGCATTGTCAGCAGTGCCTTTAGATAAACACTTGTTACAATGGCACCATTTTAAGTAGATTTTATTCTTCTGTGCATAGTGGAGCTTACAATTACTTTTCTCAAAAGTATTATTTACCTGGCTACATGTGCATCTTGTCCTGTTTTCTATGTGGGAAAAAACAAGAATGCTTTGAATAAGTGTATCTATTAACATGTTTACAGTATTCAATGTAAGGACAGTAGAACTGAACTGGCCAAGCATTCCATTGTTTGTAACAAATTCACCAAGTTTACATGTCTAGTTTTTGACCAAATACAAAATTATCCTTATGTAGGGGACTGGCAGAACAAACTGCTTCACTGGGAAATGTCATGGCAACTTAAGCTGGATGCTACCAACTTTCCTGGTTTAAATTGCAGTATTTCTGTCAGCAGTGAACTAAAAAGGAGAGCCAGCAGAATGACTTTCTGTTTCATCAAACATCTTTTGTTTAGTTATTATTTTTTGTATAGTTTGTATTTGTATTTTTGTTCAGGTTTTAAGTTGTGACTTTTTTAGTGTTGCTTTATCTTTTTCGGTTTAACATTGATTTCAGCTACAACGAGTTGTGATTGGTTTACATGGGAGGTGTGTCTTCTGCACTTAAGTTTTAAAAAGGCTTCCACAAGCAGGACATGCATAGTTGTGATGATGTCTTAGTGTTGCAGATGAAAGTGCTAAACTGTGGAAGTTTTTAATCTTTCGTTGGTATTTCCGTACTCTGAATTCATGTTCAATAATGTTTTATGGCCACAACAGTGTGGTGTTGTATGCCATCTCCTCTATGGTCTAGGGGCTGCAGATGGGGGGGTCATCAGCCAAGGCATTTACAGCATTACCTGAAGCACACAACAGCCAATACCATTATGAGTGATCTGTTATCTATGTTTATGGAACTGGACCTTCCTGGCCTCTGTTGTTGGCAATATGAGCACCTAACAACTAGACGACCCTGTGGAAAATCCCCCTGTATGAAACACTGGTATAGGTCACACCTGTACCAGATATGGGAACCATGGGAACTGCCTGGATGGCACACATACACATTGTATATGGTTTACCTGTGAGACGTTGAAATACAACTTGTCGAAAGACAGTTGCATGGAAGTACGTTTTCAAGTTCACAGCTGAAAAAAAATGCATCGAGTGTGTAATGAGCGAATGCACATTGACATTCGCACATTGCAGATTTGGCAATGTGGATGCGGAGTGCACTATAGTGGGCAGTGGGAAATGGATCCCTTCCCCACTGTAGTGTGACCTCTGAATTAGAATATTGAAGTAGGGGGGTGCAGGGGGGCTTGCCTCCCTGCATTACAGTGTGTGTTCGACATCTGAGTTGGAAACTCAATGAATCTGTTTTCGATTTGCTGAGTTTCAAAATTCAGAGATGTTCGACAGTCCGGATTCGGCTTTACGGTTCACCCAAGCAGCTGTTTGCAAAGCCGACTTTCAATGTTTAAAAGGTAAACCAATGTATACAATACCCTGTGCACTGCAAACCACCTGGCACTTGATGGAATAGAAACACTTCTAGTTGATAAACTGGATGCTATGTAGAGCAGGTGGAAATTTGATATCAATGCTGATGCAGGCGGAGGCTCCCAGCAACTCAGGGAAACAGACTATGTTTTAGAATACCTGTGTAGTGGTGTTCTCCTTCTGCAATCTATGGAAACCATATATGATCCTCCATATATATCGACATTATGTCAAGGAACTGGTGTAATATTAACAAGGCTGAAGCCTGCAAAACTCTTAGCCTGTCCCCTGATAAACTCACCTTAGCAAGGATAGTTAATGCTACACAAACCTTGGTGTATACTGGAAAGGATAATCCACTCATTCCTCTTGCCTACTAGCTCCTGTATGATATCTCTCTCCACATGGTAGTGGTAAACTGTCTTGGCTCTGGAGGTGATGGCAGGTCAACTAATGATGGGAGTCTTCAGTGATATGGAGGATGATGGCATGCAACATCATGGACACTGGAGGATGATGGCATGCAACATCATGGACACTGGCTCCCAAAGCAACCATTAACACATGTTCACCAGCTAAAGCAGATGCTAATCTCAGCATCTTATCACAAGTGATAAACCTGTTCAGTGAGAAACTATGGTGTTCAAATAAGTTGATAGCCATGGCTAATCACACAGATTTTATGTTTCGGAATCATATTGTCATGTTTGATGTCATTATCTGCATATTCCATAGCTCAAATTAGCATATTTATACTCATTTCTATGTCACTATATTGGCATTTGCAAGTGAAACATACTGTGCTATGTTGTGCCACTGAATCATTTCCTACACTGTTTTACTTAATGCAGTACTCTGTTTCTGAATGCATACCTTTACAGTGAGCATCATTGAAATATCGATGCAACATTAGCTGGGAACTTTAACAGGACAGATAAATTCATACTAAATGTAGTCCAGTCAGTGATTGGAGGAGAATGGTGACACGGGGTTCAGTAATGGGATTTGTCCTTGTCTATGCATCTATTGTACGTCTGCAGAGGAATGTCTCCTTGGTTGCTGATGACACACAACTATGCAATGAGGCTGATTTACAAAAGGTTTAGAAAAGGTAAGAAGAGATTTGACATGACTGGAAGAACGATTTAAAATATGGCGGCTTAAACTTAGTGTACAAATGCAAAATAATGCCTTGGTAAAAAAAAAAAAAAAAAAAAACTACTAACAAAATGAGCAGAGACATGAGACAGGTATGTCTCATGACTTGATACTTAGCAGCCAATGTGATTCAATTGCAAGAATGTCTGGCAGAGTTGTAGGAGGCATAAAAAGATGATTTACTTCTAGAAAACAAGAAATCGTTGTGCACAGATTCATAGGTTCATAGGTAGATACTAGGTTATCGGCCCAAGTGCTTAAGTAAGCCAAGCCAACAAGGTTCCCTGGCTTACGCCACCCAAGAAAGTTAATTTCCTGTGCTCCTGTCGAGCAGAGCCACAGAAGTGATCCCCGGGTGTATTTCCTATTTCCCATCCACTCCTCAAGATTTTTCTTGAAGAGTGCTAATGAGGAACTTTGCTTGACATAGATGGGTAGCTTGTCCCAGAGTATAGGAAGCCTCTGGGACAGGAATCTATCCCTCCAGCATGTCCTGTTTATTGTGCTGACAAGGTTTATGTCCCTAGTGCATTTAGCTCTGAGGGATTGGGATTTCTTTAGGTGTAGCATGTCCAGCAGCTCTAAGTTTAACATATCTTTATGTGTTACGAAGAGATCTCCTCTGAGTAGGCGATATGCTACACAGTAAAGCTGGAGTTTTTTGAGACGGTCAGTGTAGGGCATCTGTTTGAGGCCAGTAATCCTCTTTGTGAGATACTTCTGTGGCCTTTCCAGCTGCTGCAGATGTCTTGTGAGGTGCATTCCAAAAGGGGTGTTGTACTCTATAATGGGTCTAATGAGTGCCGAGTAGAGGGGAACAATGACCTCTTTTTTTTTTTTTTTTTTTTCCCTGGATGCGAACCCTTTTGTGATGAGGTGTGTCACATAGTAGGATTTCCTGACTACTGTGGTGATGTGATTATTAAAGGAGAGACTACTGTCCACCTGGCTTCCAAGGTCTGTTATCACACATTTGGCATTAAGTAGACTGACGTTTATGTGGTAGTTCATGGGTACAGTTTTTTTACCAAAGATGATGACAGTGCACTTTTTGGCATTGAGCTTGAGGCCATGCCTCTGACACCAGGCATCTGCCTCAGTGAGGTCCATCTGTAGGATGTCCACATAATTTCGGGACTCCACTATGGCTCCTAGTTTGTAGTCATCTGTAAACTTCGTTAGCCAGAGTCCTTAGAGATTAGCCTGTACTTCAGTGAAGTAGATACCAAACAGGAGAGGTCCCAGGACTGAACCCTGTGGTACTCCACTTGTCACTGGTTTGAAGTCAGATTTGGAGTCTGCAACTTTTACAGTGTGAGTTCTGTCAGTGAGCCAATTGGCAACCCATGTTGTGATGTAAGGATTTATACCTAGTTTAGTGAGTTTAGCTATAATTCCAGAATAGGGGGATGGTGTCAAAAGCCTTGGTGAGGTCAAGATAGGCTGTGTGAACCACCTTACCCTTGTCTACAGCTTTGGTGACTGCCTCAAAGAAGTCGATCAGGTTCAGAAGGCACAATCTGCTTTTCACAAACCTGAACTGGGTGGGGTCCAGAGTTTAGAGGTTACCAATGTCTTTGTTTATGAGTTCCATGATGATACGTTTCATGGCCTTGCAGACCAGGTTCATTAGGCTAATAGGATGAAAGTTCCCAGGATCAGTGGAGGCTCCCCCTTTGTGGAGTGGGATAACTGTTGCTGTGCGCCATTCAGTGAGCACAAAACCTGATGTGAGGCTATGATTGAACATGGTGCTTAGGTGGGGAGCCAGTTCATTCTGAAGTTCATGTGAAACACATCCTGGGATGTTGTCCGGTCTCATGGATGCTATGTTTTTGGTTTTGGAGAGTGCAGCTTTTACCTGCATAGATGTGATTACAGGGACTCTGCATTCTTCCTGTATATATATATATATATATATATATATATATATGTGTGTATATGTATATGTATATCTGTGCACAAACTGGTTACTAATCAGCAAGTCAATGTGAAGACACACTCCCAACCTTAAACTTTGCTGTCTCTTCTCTCCTTCACTATACATTGTTTGAATTATTACTTAGCCCTCTGAGGCCTTCACTGATTGCCTCTCTGGTTTCTTTGCTTTCCACCTGGTTTACACCCCTTGTGCTATCTCCCTCCCCCAATACAAAGTCTATATTAGAATCCTGCTGAGCATGGAGCCATCTTTAAATTTCTAGTCTCCCACCAGGGGACAAGTGCTCTTCAGCAATTATATTCTGCTTTCCGGTAAGCCATTAGACCTCAGGAATTTGTTTAAAGTGTTCAGATTTGTAAAGTAATACTTACTTTTTTCTCTAGTCTTGGGTGGCTCTGCCCTGCTCCGTTCACCCTTGCTAATGCTCGGGCTCTCTCCGCTCCCCTGCCCCCTATTCCCTCTCGCCCCCACTACCTCTACATTTATAGTAATCACAGCCACACCCACAGCTCACCCTCACATCACATTCACCAATCACAGCTCCTCAAGTCCTATCACATTATACCACACCAACTTGCTCCACACAAAATACTCCCAATCACTCTCATTCCCACTAGGCATTTTTTACATCACCCACACTACTTCCCCATCCACTAATAGTGCAACGCTGTAATTCCTATTCAGACCCCCCTATCTAGAAACAACTTAAACTTTATAACTATGACTATTACACAACTAAGTCTAGTCTGTCTTCTCATAATTCTTTACAACACCACAAGGTATCACTCTAGCAATATCCCTAAACTTATTAGCACAACACTACATTATGCACTCTTGTATACAGACACCACACATTATAATAATATCTGCCCACAGTTATTCAAGAACTACATAACGGACCAATTCAGAACTAAACACATATGCTCTCATTCCTACTCCACAAAAAACAATACTTTCTCACACTCCTCACCAAACTCCAACATCTGTATAACCATTTTAACTCCAGGCTCACCATAAGTGGGGATATCCACCCCAACCCAGGCCCAAATCCATTCTGTCCAACACAAACTGCTCCAACACAAATGTCTGAACATAACAGCCCCACTTTTTTCATCCCTGGGCAAATGAACAACAGCAGGAAAACCAACCATCTTTTAATGCTAAATATTAATATTAGAAGTATCAATAATAAAATACCTGAACTCCAGGCCACAATAGCACACTACTCCCCAGACATAGTTGCTTTAACAGAAACCTGGCTAAATAAAAACATAGCTAACTCAAAAGTTTTCCCTACCGACTACAATATCATTAGACAAGACAGACCACTTCGTAAAGGGGGTGGAACTGCCTTACTGTACAAGTCCAACTTAACTGTCCATCAATTACCAAACTCCTACCTCTCCCCTAATAATTGGGACATACTTATCTCACAACTTCAGCTTCACCCTAAAAAGGTCATCACCACAATTGTGATCTATATTCCACCTGGTAATACATCTGCTAGCCTTGAAGAATTCTTATCCTGGTGTTCTTCCACATACTCACAAGAAACCCTTATTCTGGGGAACTTCAACCTAGATTGGTTCACCTGTATATCAGAACCACCAAGTAATCTAATAACTCTCATGGCTAACAGCAGCTAGTCCAAATTCCAACTAGATGTGATAAAAAAATCTAAAAGGGAATCCATCCTTGACTGGGTCCTAACTAACAACCCCACATTGTACACTCACAAAGGCAGTCTCCCAGACACCTTCAGTGACCACAACATAATATACTTTTATACATAGTAGAACAAGCATATGCAAAACCACTAACTATATATCCACTAGAAACAAAATAATTCTCTCCTGAGGTCCTCAACACTTTACTCTGTAACTGTGACTGGACCCCACGAAAAACCCTCCCACTTGACCAGGCTGTAACATATTTCAACAAAACATTTCTACAACACCTAGACACTGTCGCTCCATTGCGCAAAATCAAGGTTAGAACCTCTACAAACCCCTGGCTCAGTAAAGAAACCAAACAAATCCTCAAGTCCAGAGACACTGCCTGGCTTTACTATCAAAAAATCAAAGAAACACAAAGCCTAACTAAGTACCAAGAAAGGTGCAACCGTGCAAAAAAATGCATTAGGCTGAACAAAAAATCCTACTACACAATATTATAAACTAAATACCAACACAACCTGCAAAAATTTTGGAAAAATGTAAACCAGCTACTGAAATCCACGCAAAAGGCTACCCCAAACCAACCACCCCTTACACTAAAGTTCCCATCGAAACACAATTCAACTCCCACTTTGTGAACTCATTTCTGTCCTTAGTATCACAGGACAGTTCCTTCCTCACTATCCCCCCCCCAACACAAATAACACTAATACAAGCTTTACCCTCAAAACAGTTTCCATCACTTCAATCAAAAGCATGCTCTCCAATCTAAAAACCTCATCAACAGCAGCCGACCTACTCCCCAGCTATTTCTTGAAACTCACAGCAGATGCTATTGCTATCCCAGTCTCCACTCTCAAACAGATCAGTTGTTGAAAACTATGTGCCCAAACTCTGTAAAATATCCTATGTTACACCCATACATAAAGGCGGGACCTCCACTGAACTTAATAACTACAGACCCATTGCTTACTCTCCCCCCCCCTTGCCAAAATCCTAGAAAAATGCATCCATACCCAGAAGCTAAACTATCTCCTAGACAGCAACATCCTGTCACCTACTCGGCATGGTTTCAGACCTGCCCATAGTACCACTACAGCCCTCCTCTGCTTCACAGGCACAGTAAACCATCTCAAAAATGAAGGCCTACACGTGTCAACTCTTTTTTTGGATATGTCCAAAGCATTTGACACAGCCTCACACCAAATCTTGCTAAACAAACCAAACCAATATCATCTATTAAATTCCACTCTTACCTGGTTCCAAAGCTACTTAACTGACAGGTACCAAGCTGTGAAATGAGAAAATTCTCTCTCGCCTCAGCTGCCAATAACTATAGGAGTCCCACAGGGTTCTATCTTAAGACCACTATTATTCACAGTCTTCACAAATGACCTCCATACCTCCACACAGCATGCATCTGTAATTCAGTATGCAGATGACACTACCTTAATATGTGCTACACAAAACATTCCCACCCTCCTGCAAACAACTCAATTAGCATTCTCTGATGTTGAAAACTACCTTACCAAAGCCCAACTTATCCTCAATCCAAAGAAAACTCAGCTTATGATTACAACCAGTTTTAACAAAAACACTAACAGTCAATTCACTATCTACTCCACAAATGCTACTCTAATTGCTCCAGTGGCACAGGCTAAGCTATTGGGAATAACCATAGACTCCCACCTAAAATTTGATCGTCATCTCAACTATTAAAAAAGTACATGCCAAACTGGGGTCACTCTACCGTATCAAATCATTTCTTACCAACAACACAAGATCAGCCATTGCTCGTTCCCGACTTCTATCCACCCTACTCTATGCATCTCCCATTCTGACTAATCTCAACAAAACTGAACTAAGCAAAATGGAAGCCTGCTATAACAGAATTGCCCGCTTTGCTGCAAATTGCTCATATAGAACCCATCACTGTACTGCTTTGAGACAGCTCCACTGGCTTGAGCTGCCCAACCTCCTAACCTACAATCAGCTCTGCCTCTGTCATTCTATATATTACCTCCCCAATAAGTGTCCTTCCCTCAAAAACCTAGTGCAACATCACTCAGCCAAAAGGCCTCTTAGATCATCAAGCAAATCTACTAGAAGTCACCAACAGCTAAAATAGCTTTGGAGATGCACTATATAGTAGTTCACTGGCTAAAAAATGGAACTCTGTCCCTACTAGCATTCAAAACACATCATCCAAAGCATCCTTTAAAGACCTCATCAGGCAACATCTCCAGCAAAGTTGGCAGTGCCATGATTGCTCCCCAGGCTAGTGAAAGCGGATAACATATATACATACTAAATCTAGAGCACTTGATAATAGTTTTCAATCTTACTGACAAACACTGGCTAATCTACAATGTATGTACTGTACCTGTGTACTATGTATGTATTCTACCTATGTTCCAAATTTCAGCTGTATACCACAAATCTATTAATTACCTTTATTTCTAAAGTTAATATTTTTTTGTTTGTTCTCTCCACTGTAACTGTTTATGTGCCGCATACCACTGTAAAAACATGTCTCTTGTAATTTGTGTGTTTACTGATCATGTCTAAATAACTAAATGTGTCTGTAATTTTTCTTTGTGGAGCTTTTCTCCCCAGGCCTGTACTGAAAAAGGGCCTTTTCGACTCAGACACCCCCAGTTAACAAACATAAAATATATATGGGCCATCCTGTATAGATATGGGCCATCTGGAATATTGTGGGCAGTTCTGGAAACTTAAATCTTCAGTAAATCAGAAAATTTGTAGCAGTAGCTCAAAATACAAAACGTTAGAGCAAAGTCTACTTATGAAGGCATATAAAGAGACCCAAAACAGCTTGGCATATAAAAAGGCACAAAGGGATATGATACAAACTTTAAATACATCAAGGGAATTCAAATAGACATCTGTCAAAAATATAGTACAAGAAAAAAAACAAGATAATTTGATGAAATAAAAGAAATGGCTTAAGTGATGCAAGCAAAAATATATAATAAGACAGTGTAAAGGATGATGGCAACAGTCATCCTGAAGAAGATAATATGGTCTGAAACAATAAATTAACTCATGAGTGCATGTGGCAGGCATTAGGCAATTGTTGA
Source organism: Protopterus annectens (assembly GCF_019279795.1). NCBI lineage: Eukaryota > Metazoa > Chordata > Ceratodontiformes > Protopteridae > Protopterus > Protopterus annectens. The sequence continues at coordinate 421,566,954 of NC_056748.1, forward strand.
ATAAACTCATGGATGTAAGTGGTAGCCGTCAGACAGTTATAAGGGTTAAGAAAACAAACAAGCTGTTGTTAATAAGACTTAACATTTTATCCACTGGGAAATGTGCAGACTAGGCTGTCCATATAGTCAATATCTTCCACTGCAATATATATTTTTAAGGGAAATGGAGAAAAAGGCCCATCAATGCAAATTTGTATTCTTGCTTTTGTTACACTGCACACTACATTCCTTATTACCCTTCTGTACACTCCATGTACTCAGGGTCAAAAGTTCAGCAAATTATTATTTTCTGGAGAAATTCCTTCTTTGTGGACTTGAGTCCATATTATTTCTTTCATTTTTTTAGCTGGGCAAAGTCTTTCTAGGCATAGTTTCTGAAAGATTTATTTATTTTTTACTATTTCTTTCATTTTTAATTTGTAACATATTCTTTGGGCCAGTAAAAGTACTTTTTAAATATACATTTTATAGGACATTTAAGTTTTAAGAATTTTTTCCTTCATTGAATTGCTAGTTTTTGGGTCTGAGTTCTCCACTGTAAAAGAAAGCACAGTTGTGTAAGTTGAACTTACCATAACAGTAAATGTTCAAATGATCATTACTGCAGTAGCCATAGCTATATGGGTTATATCCTGCCAAGGATATAACAGATGGCCAGATTCCAAAGGTTCAGGACACCTTCCATGCACCCCAACTGTCAACCAGCTCTAGCTGAGCTGACTAAAAGAAAAGTTTGGGCATGAAGTCCTTCAGAGCTTTACTGCTGCTGAAGAGTATGCTCCTCTGAGGCTTTTGAGGATCTACAGTCGGGTTGTGCTTTCCTTAGCTGGGCAGATAAGTTCCCTTTGGGGGAAAACCTTTAAGTGTTCTTAAGTACATATTTTATTTTTTTCTAGCATTTTTTTTCCTTTCATTGAATTGCGAGTTTTTCTGCCCAAGTCTTCTACTGTAAAACAACTAGATTTTGTCTATTTATGTTTATAACATAATATTTTTTTCTGTCTCTCTCATTTCTCCACACAAGCACACTGTATATATTTGTGTATTGCGCTTCCTGGTTTCTTCCATTACCATTTTGTATTTACAGTAAGTGTATTTTAATATGTTTAAGGACAATGTCAGTGTTGAGAGAAAGTGAGAAGTTGAACTGATGCTTCATTTTATATTGCAAAGTTAGATTTAGTGAGTATTATGAGAACAGCATTTCAGTTTACAGTTAGTAATGGATTGTATTGGTCAGTAGATATAGTGATTTGATGACATGGTGCATATAACATTATGGTGACATGTACAATCATCTGGTATATAGGCTTATGTAGTCACGCACATGCTGTATGTCATAGCAGGTAAAGGTGTTCAAAGTGAGAATGCGAGTGGTCTTTATCACATTTCCATCCCCTTAACATCAATATCTTTGATAGTGAAACAATATGAAGATTTTTATTATTTTTATTACAAATGTCTACCCTTGTAACAGTAAAACCCATGTTTGGATGACAGAAGAAGCAGTGCAGTTTTTTTAGAATTTTAGCTTTTTAAAGTGCACATTGACTTATAGTGAGACTGCTAGAATGTTTTATAGTTTAGACTGTAGAAAATCTAGACGAGTCCATCTCAAGTGATCCTCCACTTCAGCTTATTAACTTTAAATCTGGAGTAGGTAGAAGTACCATTTGCAAGATGTCTAGTTGCATGTATTTTCATGCTGAACCTAACATTATGGATCACCATTTTGGAAGGCTAGTTTCAGAGATGACTGCACTGCAGTAGACAGTGTAACAGTACAGGTCATAGAACGAATGGGATAAAAAAAAAAAGACAAAACGGAGATAGCCATGGCTGTCCTGAGAGCAGGAGGAGACTGTCTCACAACATACCCCAGAATGAGACTTTGCTGAAATGTGTGTGGCAGTTAAGGCAAGCTGAGTGTATAACCTGACATCTTTTGTATCATTAACTACGTATTTTTTACCAGTTTATTTACAATTGTATTTATCAGTAAGGTTTCCCAGGAATTTTCAAAATAAAGTTCTGAATGAATAATTTACTTGTATAGTTGGAACAAGAACCCTTTCTTCATTGTTTAATGATGACATTTTCCTTCAGCCGTTTAAGTAACTAATCATAATCTCATATAAATTTTGTTAATTTTCTTTTATTTTCTTGAGATTCATAATACATGTACAGCTGCATCACAACTGTTCACAGCTTGGTTTTGGGCAGCATATCATCATAATGGTTATAAGAAGGTTATTTGTGATCACTTGATCTGTTCTCTCTTGACAAATATGTAATTCTGAAAAAAAATATTTCAGAGACAGTGAAATGCTATTAGACAAGAATGTCTAAACTTACCAAGATGACTTGAAATTGCATTATAAAAATAATCTAACATGAACTTCAAAGATTCTCATTAAGTCCTGTCAGCAGTATGTAAGATCAGTGATTTAAAAATATCAACATTTTGTATTAATAATCAAGATCAAAAATGTGTAGTCCATTTCATACACTAGATAGTCTGGTACCACAAAACATCCATGTTGTCCAGCCATGTAAGTATATTACATATAATTCAAATATGTTTTTCTTTCCAGAAAAGAAAAACTCAGTGTCAACTCTGCAGGGTTGCTACAAGGACATTTTGCTTAAGAAATAAGAGGAATAATAATATAGTCCTCATAAGAGCATAGATATTGTTAAACTGTAAAAGGAGTATTTTTATGTTTACGACTAGCTTTTGAAACTACCTACTCATTAATTCCTGCTAACACATGAATGGAAAACAATGGAGTAACCTCCATTGCTTAGGTATGTATGGGAATATTTACTAAGAAATGCTGAACATTAACCTAGTTAAGCACATTATTTGATCTCCAGCTAAGCTTAACCCATATGTTATCAAATAGGTGATTAAGTCTAGGGCAGGCTAAAAGTCCAGCAATTGGAAAGTAGCATTACTGGGTTTTGGTATTCGACTATCAGCATAGATAATGGTCTTGATCTGGTGAGATGCAATTTGTTTCCTACTTGTTTATTTAGCATGAAGACTTTCCTCAAGGAGATTAAAGGCAGGAACAAGTACAGTGATTGAAGGGAGATGACCCTGCCACTATCCATTGGTTATGTTTAATACTAAGCCTACTGATTCTTTTTTCTGCGTATGAGCTTGCGTAAGATTCTGTTTGTTTTGCTTACTGAAGTTTGGAAAAAATAATATTTAGGAATCCAAAATTTCTTATGTAATAATTCAACAGCAATATGAGTTTCCAGGCCTAAATGGAAGGTGCCAGTTAGAAAATCATCACTATTATGCTAAGCAGATGTAATTAGTGCTTGAACCAGCTTTGAGTTTGCATTCACAGATAATGGCATACTCGCGGATTAAAGAAACCCAGTGTCATGAAAACTCTATTATTTTTTTATTTTAATTTACTATTTAATTCCTTAATTTATTAATATTTCCTCTTTCTTCTATATCTATCCAGTATTATGGTTAGCACTAAGCAAGCAAGCTTGTCCTTGTGTCTTGAGAATCTTTGTGCTATAAAATTATTCCCGAGTATTGCTCTGTTTGTATTTATATACTCAGAAGTAGGACATGAAGCTAAGGAGTAGCTTGCCAAGGAAGTGTTAATATGTTTTCTAATTTTAACAAATATCAGATATTAAGACTGTGGTGGAAGGTGAATTAAAACTCTTGAAATGCATGTATATATGAATTGTATGTGTATAACAGCAACAGAATAAGCTTGTACCATAATGCATTGCAAGTAATGAGCTGTGGAAAGCTGTGTGTGAAATGCTGAAGAGATAACATTGTTTGTAATATTCTGCCTTGTTTGTAATAAAGCTACCTGTTTATAGAAATGCTGAATGCTTCCCTGAAATTCTTAAACATTGTAATCGCTATCATTGCCAGCCCTCCTCTATTTACTCTGCATGAGTGACTAACTCCAGTACCAAATGACAAGAAATACAGCCAGCATATAGAATATTAGCCATGCATTTTTAGTTTTAAAAAAAACATGATGACAGTCCTCTTAGAGGCCTTATTTTGGTGGTTAGTATTTAAGAGCCCCAGTTTTTAGAGAGAGAGAGACAGTCAGTATAATAGGTGGTATGATGGCTTTGCTTGAATGTGTCCAAGAGAGATTCACTGAAGAAGTGTCAGAGAATAGAGAGTATAGAAAGGGAATAGCGCAGAAAGGGAACTCTCTGTATTAAAGGTATGGGATGCCTTGTTGTTGAAGAGATTGACTGTTGAAGAGTAGTAAGCATATCCAGTGGGTTAGAGGGTAGCAAGTCAGTGATGTGTTTTAGGGAGGATAGCAATAGAAGTGTAAGTAGATAGGGTGAGAAGGGGTAGATGTGAAAGAGTCAGTGACAAGGGTGAAGGTAGAAAGATAGGCGGGTAAGAAGGGGTGGATATGAAAGAGGCAGTGGCAAGGGTGAAGGTAGAAAGAGAGTAGGAAAAGTGTGTGGGAATAGAGATGATAAGAGAGGTGGTACTAGTGGAATTGTGGAGGTAGGTAGGAATAGTCAGTGGAGTTTAGGAAGAGCTATGAAAGAGCACAAGTGACACTGGGAGAGACACTGGGGTGGAGACCATCTGGGATTGGAACAGATTGGGTAAGTTATGAGCTATGTACACAGAGTAGTGTACACCTCAAAGTAGCCTTTCCACATTCAGAGACAGCCCTACCATGGTGCTTTTCTCCACGGCCATGCTACATGCTAATCAGCTAGTCCAGCGAGAGGCAGCCATGTGCTGTCCCCCAGAACTGCCTGCGGCAAGGCATTTATGGAGCCATGTGATTCAGAGAGATGCTCAGCTGCATAAACTAACATGGCCACCTAATGACTGTGTTCATCCATAATGGTAGCATTAAGTTCTGAGGAGTATAGTAGTCATGTAGTGTTAAGTGGTGTGTGTGTGTGTGTGTGTGTGTGTGTGTGTGTGTGTGTGTGTGTGTGTGTGTGTGTCTGCCTGCCTAGGAGGTAGCAATAGGGGAGCTAATGAGGGTTTAGGTTAGGGTGTGTGTGTGTGTGTGTGTAGATGTGTATAGGTGTGAGTCTGTGGAATAAATGTGTGAATATGTGCATGTGGACTGGTTTGGCAGTCATACTTCCATACACCCTTAGACTAATAATCAAAGCCTGCAACATCGGGTTGGTGTAAGAGTAGCCACCAGGGATATGTATGCACATGCGGAATGGGAGAACACTAGCTACCAAGGATATATCTCAATACATCCCCCCGGAGGGGGGGGGGACATTAGATTCTGATATGATCTTTTTTAATTAATTTTTGACTAATGCACGTTTTCTTTCACTGCAAGGAAACGATAGAGGCAGGATTTGTAAAAAAACAGTTTTATTTAGCAATCCATGCTGTTCAGAAAGCAAAGTAACTGCCTTTCACTTCCACTACAAAACAAACACAGTACCTTTAGTTATTTCTCACTTTCTAGTTCGTTTCTCTCAGCCCCTTCAGGATACAGGCTGCTTTTGAAAAAAGCCCAAGACTGCAAGCTTCTCCCAAGCCAAGCCTCCATCTGTATAAACCGGAACTTTCACAAGGTACAGCCCATTAATTAGTCCCTAATTGGTTCTCACACTCAAATTTCATTTTTTTTTCAGACTATCCTCCTAGTGAGGAAATAACTTCCTAATTTTAGCCCTCAAAGCTACTCCCTTAAATTTTGATCTTGTTGTCTAACTAATGCATGGCAGTTTCTGAGCAGAGCTCTATGAGAATATTTCCCACACAGTTCACTGCAGTACACATAGAGGCACATTACACACTTTTCAAATTCAGCACGTCATTTTAAAGACACACCACAATTTCCAAATTCAGCATGCCGTTTTAAAGACATAGGTTCATAGGTTCATACTAGGCTATCTGCCCTAGGGCATTTATAAGCCTAGCCAGAATGTGTTTGGCTTTCGCCACCCATTTTAAATTTATTTTGCTATGCCCTTTTTCGAGGTTAGTATACTGTGCCTCTGTCTAACAGTGACACCGAAGTGATACCCGGGGTAAACCTACAATCTCCCATCCACTCATCAAGATTCCTCTTGAAGAGAGTCAATGAGGGACTCTGCCTAACCTGGACTGGGATTTTATTCCAGAGTGAAGGGAGCCTCTGGGTTATGAATCTGTCCTTCCAGCATCTCCTATTTATTTCAGTGCTGAGGTTCAAGTCTCTCGAGCGCGTAGCTCGATGGGATATGGATTTTCTGAGGTGCAGCATGTCCATTAATTCTGGGTTAGACATGGCTTTATACGTCAGGTACAGATCACCTCTGAACAGGCGGTATGCCACTGAGTAGAGCTGGAGTTTCTTTAACTGGGCAGCATATGGCATCTGTTTGAGCCCTTTGATCCTCTTGGTGAGGTACTTTTGGGGTCTTTCCAGTTGCTGCAGGTGTCTGGTAAGGTACATCCCAAAAGGGCCATTGTACTCAATTATGGGCCTGATGAGGGATGAGTAAAGAGGCACGATGATGTCCCCTGATCTAGATGTGAATCCCTTCATGATTAGGTGGGCTATATAAAATTTTTTCTAACCACTTTGGCCACGTGGTTGTCAAATGAGAGATTGCTATCAACTTGGGTCCCCAGGTCCCTAATTACTTCTTCTGTACTTAATGGATTACCACCTATGTGGTAATTTGTGGGCACTTTGTTTTTGCCAAAGGGATGACTATACACTTTTGGCATTTAGCTTGAGGCCATGGCTCTGGCACCAGTTGTCTGTTTCTATGAGGCCCTTTTGGAGGATGCTTGTGTCAACTGGAGAGTCGATTATGGTGCCCAGTTTGCAGTCATCTGCGAACTTGGTCAGCCACAGTCCTTCCGTGTTGGCCTGTACCTCCAAGAAATATATACAGAACAAGAGAGGTCCCAGGACTGAGCCTTGTGGGACACCACTTGTAACTGGTTTGGAGTCTGACATGGCTCCAGCAATTCTAACCATGTGGGTTCTGTCCTTGAGCCAGTTTGCAATCCATCTAGTGACATAGGGGTTTATATTTAAGCTGGTGAGTTTATCTATAATGCCCGAGGGGGGTATTGTATCGAAGGCTTTTGCGAGGTCCAGGTAGGCTGTGTGGACCACCTTCCCCTCGTCAATGGCCTTGGTGACTGTTTCAAAGAAAGGATCTGCCCTTAACAAAGCCAAACTGGGTAGGATCCAGTGTTTGTAGGTCCCCAATATCTTTATTTATGAGGTCCATGATGATCCTTTCCATAGCTTTGCAGACCATGCTAGTCAGGCTTATGGGGCGATAGTTTCCATGCTACACATTTCTAAAGTCAGTATGCTCATAGGTGTGTTCTAAGCTAATGACCACTAGGACCTTTTTAAGACTAGCCATGCATCCCAAATCTCTGAGAAGTTCTACTACCTTGATAAGTATAAGCAGGGATCTGGGAGATGGATCATTTACAGGCTGAATGTGGCCATTAGAGACACAATGTTGCTATATATAGGAGCAGATTCCAAAAGAGTTGGTCTCCATGTAAGTGTCTTACTCTGGTGTAAGCCTGACATATTTCCGAAAGAATCGCTTACAGTGTAAGTGACTTACTTCACTGTGAGGCCTATCTAAAAATAGGCTTACACTAGGGACCAGAGTCAAAAGACCTGCTCTTAGTGTGTATGACTTTACTCTAGTATAATACACTAGAGTAAGTCACTTAAACAGAGGAAGTATTTTTGGAATTGGGTCTGTAAATAAATACATATAGATTTATGTATGTGTATATGTGTCTGTATCTGTATATGCATATATGTATACAAATATGAAAGAGAGGGTAAACTATGCTATATCAAAATGCACAAGCTTAAAATAGAATTGCAAAACTGCTCATACATTTTAGCATACATCTGAATAACCGAAATACATAGAAGCATTGCATGTATGCGCTTAAACACATTGGTAATTCATGCATATGTGTAAAATGCAAACATAAATATTTTGTAGGGGGTAGGACCCTCTGCATCCCTCTTTACCTATATACACTCTTTTCAAGATTACTCCATTTTGCAGAAAGGTCTATCATCATTGTTATAGATGATTCATGTGTGATCAGTCTTTCTCTGCTACGTCACCATTGTACTATCATTAATAACATGAAGAATAAAGCATGTAAGAGAACTTCTGAAGCAGAAGTGTAGAAACTGCCAGTAATACTGGCAGCAGACCTCTCAACCTCTTAGAGAAAGACATCTGGACAAAGCCATAAATGGGGGACAAAGGCCCCAAAATAGGGACACTTTTTAAATATTGCTCTTAGACTTGGAAAGTTGATAGAATAACACATTTTGCATTAGCATGAATTTTCTGAAGGGTATGAAATCTGAAACTCAAATGTCTGTCATTATTTTCTGATTTCAACCCTCAATGATTTGCCAGAAAACCACAATTTTAAGAGAAACAGACCAAAAATAAGAGGTAAAAATCTGGACATTCTGCAGAAATCTGTGCAGTTGAGAGATATGACTGGTAGAAGAAAATTATTTTTTTCTGAACACCCTTATCAGAGGATGTTTGAATTGGGGGGGGGGGTACTCTCTCTCTCCATAGAAGAGGCTGCATCTTCCACCTCTTGCCAGTTATTGGTGCCAATGCCTTTTAGAAAGCAGCAGTGAAGCTGGCAGATAACTACATTTTCATGGTCATCTAGGTATGGATAAGAATAAGACAAAGGGCATAATTTTAGCCTGATTTTATTGTCCTGGTATTATGAAGGAAATAATTTGTGTGGCCTGCTTGGAATGCCAAAGGACAGTGCCTGCCCTATGGTTTAGTAAGCCTTTGATACTCTTACCTGTAGTAGAAATCCCATTTGAACAAACAGCAATGGACATTATAGGTCACTTTGTGAAGTTGAGCAAAGGTCAATAGGTTATATCGGTATTACTAGATTATGCAACAAAATTTCTTGAGTCAGTACCCTTATGATTAGTTAATGTGAAGTCTACAGCTAAACAAAGAACACTACTTTTTTCCACAGTAACTATTCCTCAAGAAATTCATATGTTCCAAAGCACCCCATTTATGTTCAGAATAATGCACAAAATTTTCCAGTTCTTTAAAAACTACAGCAGAAATTTTGGGACTTCCTCAATACAAACTCTCTAGACTCATTAGTCCCCCCCCCCCATCTAGGGCAATAAAATCCTGGAAGTGGCCCTTACCAATATGGTAGACCTGTGTTTCTGACCAATTGCCACTTCCTCACTGGTCAAAATCTGTTTACAAATCAGTTACTTTTACCTTCATACTGAAGTCAGAAGCATCTTTTATTCAGAGATTATGTTAAAGAAAGTCTTGAAAAAAACTTCTGTCAGTAGCCTATCAGAAAAAATGCAGAAGTTTTTTGCAGGTAGGGGGCAAGCTGGGCACTCACAAACTCTGGTAATTATATACACCAACTCTGAGATCACACCACAGTCAGGAGAGGGCAAATTCCCTGTTCCCCACTGTACCACAATCTTGTATAACACAACTGCCGGCACATTCGATCAGCTGTGCCAATATTTTTTTGAGTTTGACAAGTTGCCACTTGACAGTGTGTTGGTAACCCCTACATATCTATATCTCTTGAGATATTGGTATATAGTGATATTGCACTCTCTCTGATTATATGTATATATAAAACATCACACACACACACACACACACACACACACACGAATATTGTAGCATTTTTCAGTACCAAAAAAGATCTTTAACAGATCTTCTGTTTTAAAACAGATATGCTTGTTTATTTTATTTACTGCCATTTATTGGATTAGTCAGACAGGGCCTACAAAAAACTTTTCATTGGAGGCCTGGGGAAAAAAGCTCCAGTACTAAAATATAGTTTGCAATTAATGATTGCACCTGTTGAGAGTTATAAAACAATACAAAGTAATGACAGATAACTTGTACAACTTCTACAATTTACAAGTGTAGAAAAAAGAAATATATAATGCTGTATAATACAACTAAAAAAACAATGTGATATGATGTAAATTTGTGATATCTTATAACACTGAAATGATGGTGCCATCATTTCAGTTGCAATAAAAAAATATGATTATAAAATCTGAGACAAAAAAAATAAGTATTCATCATTACAGTATACAAACTAATTCAAAATGACAAGTTCATCTTTTGTCAAAATGCAAGGAATAATAAATACAGAAAAAAAAATCAGCATTCTATTTAGTTTGTTCATAGTCCTTACTGAACTTAAGGTGCTTCACCCCACAGTGAAACAGCGAAAAGCAGCATTTACAAAAATTCAGTCTCTTCCAAACCAGCATGTATTTCAAATAACTCCACAGGACTTTCTTTAGGTGCAGGATGACTTCCTGGTCTCTGGAATATACTCCAAGCTCCTCCTTTCAAACATATCTTTTGACTACCCTCGTTGTTCCTTTCAGACTTTTCTTGACTTTCTCTCTCTGTTTAGAAAACAGAAACATGACCTTCGCAGGGGTAGTATCCCTATACTTTTGTATGTTCATTCTGATTTCAGGCCCTCTGTGGCTGCTCTTTTGGTATTTAAATGGGGAGGGCAGTTTGAGTTGCATTGTCATATTTCTTACGGCCAGTTTACAAGGGTACATTCATTGATCTTAAACCCTCATCACTCAGTTGCCAAAATACGTTAGTCTGTGACTTCATGATTTCTTCACCACTATCTTTTAGACCTATAATGATTAACATTTTATCTACATGCCCTAAATGATCATAAGGAAATTTCAGGCATAGTGCATTACACTACTTATTAATCACATTTCTACTTATTCTAGAATAAAACATGGTGAATAAAATGTCTTTATTTATTTTTTTTAACAACTTCTAACCTGAACATCCATTTACTCAGCAGATGTAACACATATCCGTGCATCATGTTATGTGCATGTCATATCAACTTTTTCTCTGTTACGTGCTGTAAACTGCCAGTGATACAATGACCAGGAGATTTTACCTGTAGAATCCTTTTATGTAGCTATTTCATCTGCTTTGACATAATAGTCCTCTGTTATACTGCCCTGCAATGAACTAACATATATCAAGTTGGTTCACTGTAAAGCATGTGCAAAATGCTTATCTTTACCATCATAACTTTATTCTGACTGAAGTGGCTAGCTAACTTTGGTCCAAAACAGGTTATTGATAATTCCTCAGAAATTACATTTCAGTCCACTTGCAGTGCTTTTCTGCTTTTATTTTATTAATGGCAAGCTAAAACTGCCTTAGTGATGCATGTGTACCTGCGTTATATTAGTCGGAGATAAAGGCACAGCACTCACCTTTTTCACTCTTCTCTGATCTTCACTGCCATGACAAGATGCTGGTGACCTTCCAATGATATTCTGAGTATTGATTAATGAACACACACACACACACACACACACACACACACACACACACACACACACACACACACACACGCTAATCTACAGAAACATACACTAAATGGTATAGAATAAAAACAGTAAAAAGCAACACAAGCAGATTGAAATGTATTTTTGAAGTATTGGCCAAAAATCAAGTGATTACTGCTGCTAAGCCTCTACAGACAAACATGCTCAGTGTCCAATAGAAGTGCTCATATTTACCTAGCATTTGTGTATTGGCATTGCTTCCTATTACTCTTTCTTTAGCCTTATCCGGAGCATCTTCTAATTAGAATTAAGACTAATATTACCAGATTCATACTCCAATCCCATTACCTTACCTTTAATTCTATACTTTTTTTTTTTTATAAAATTCTGGAAAAATTCCCATCTTCAGATATGAACAGGGAAGAAAACTACTACAACCAAAACCTGTTGCTACTGGAAGTAGTTCCGATGAGCATAAATGAAGACAGTTCTTTATGTATGCAATTAGCAACAAATTACTCAAATCTCTTATTTTATAACTTAACTTTAGAATGTGTGCTTTACTTGAGCTAAACATAGCAATTTAAATTGCCAAGGATAATATCATTAAAAATATATATATTTTGCTTGCTTGTTTGCAGAGTTTCAAATCTAGATGGCACTTGCGGCCCAGGTGTAGCACTGTTGTATCACTACTCTTGGTTGTTTACTTTGGTTCTCAGCTGAGATACTATCAGTATAATAAACTCTGCGCATCCTACCAGTGTCTTTATGGGGTTTTTCCTGGTGGTTCAGTTTTCTCTAGCATCTCAAAGATGTACCATAGGTGAAATGGCAGATCCCCTCAGATTGTCTGATGACCTGTGTGTATATGCTGTGTGTGTGTGTCTGTGTATGTGTACACGTGTGCCTGTGTATATGCTCTGCATGTATGTGCGTGCACGCACACGTATGCATGCATATGTACAAGTGTGCTTTGTGTGTGTGTCTGTGTGCATGTCTGTCTGTCTGTGAGCATACGTGTGCATAAGCTGTGATGGGCTGCTCTCCCATCCAAAACTTGAAATGGATTAAGCAGGTAATCCACAAATGAATGAATGAATTATTTGACGAACATCAAATCCTGCTTGTAACAGCACAACTGCTGCTGCAAAGTACAAAACAGCCTGAAGTGAAGCAATGTATGAACACTGCTTTCTGCATATGTACATTTCATTTAGCCTTACCCTAATTTAGTATAATTATTTAAACTGTAGATTTTTTTATTATCCTTGAAGATTGTAAAATTATTGTTGCTAACATGATTTTGTAATACTTTTCTTCCCAGGCGTCCACCGAATATGGGCACCTACCCGGTCAGGCTTTCACTGTATTGAAATGGCAGTACATAGATAAAATGCATAACTGGACTGTAAGCATTAATTTTAAGAAAGTATCTTTGATAAACTTCCTGTGTTTTCAAATCAGAATGCTGTATGCAAAAATGTTTGTGTAGTTGTAATGAGGTTCTGCAGTGTCATCTCCACTTAATTAGTTCAAAATTTCATATACTTAAGATTCACTTGTTTCTCTGCTATCAACATAATTCTTTACTTGTCTGTTCAGATTAGTTACTTGCCAGTTGTTTTCTAGCTAAGCTACATTAACACAGGAGATATGTTTTTAGGTAATTGCTAGGCATGTAGTCCTGGAGACAACTGGGGAACTTAGCCCAGGTTCCCAATTACTCCAGAGTACTCTTTGTTTAAATGACTTTCCCATAGTCATATAGTAGACAAATGGAGGCTTTCCAACTGATGGAGTCACACCCTGGACTATAATACGCAGCTTGCCAGCAGTTCATAACTTTAATCCTCAGTGCAAGCCTAAACTCCACCTAAGTGATCGTGATTGACCTGCAGGTACAGATTTTGCTACTAAGGCACCATAATGCCTATCTACTAACAGAAGTCATATCAGACCAGGACAAAGTTTTCTGAGATTCTTACTGTTATTTAGACTTTAAAGAAAAGCATGCATAAATGCCCCGTATAAGTGGCTATGCATAAGTAGCATTTGTGTATGAGCAATGCTTCCAGTATGTTGCATTTTCTTTAGCCTGATCCTAGTTCCAAAGAGAAGTAAAAAAACAGCATCACACAATGTAGAAAAATGCCAATGGTTACTTAAATCATGCATGATTATATGTTGCATGAAACAGAATTTTTGGATATTAAGTTGCATACAATAACTATAGGAAATTAGGCATCATCTAAAACTGAAAAAACACCAAGGGCCAGCATGTATAGTTCCACATTTATTGGAGTATAAAAATAGAAAAGGACATATTAATGCCCCAAACGTTAATACTATTCACTCAGACTAGTTTCGGCAACCGCCTTCTTCAGTGAGAAATAACAAAACATTTCACCAGCAACCCAGTCTTACATTTGTATATACCCCCAGCCAATAGGAATTGAGGTATATACCACGCATGTACATAAAACATGAGTAGGCTGTCAGGCTGTGAACTGCATATACATAGCCAAAGCAGTGTAAACCATATGTCTTAATCTCTACATCTTAATAATATATAAACATGAGAGTGACCAAGTACTAATACAAATGAAAGTAACCACCTATCAAGGTATACAATATCAACATAAAAGGAATAAATTCTTAAAGAATACAGTTGAAATATAACAACCATACAGAATATGAGGAGACAAAAATGAAATTCACAATATGCTGCATCAAAACTGTGTAGAAACGAATAAATCATAACAATAGAAATATGCTTATCCTAAATGAATAGAGAGTGGATGTCCTTGAGGAGAAATAGGTTTGCTAATCATAGATGGTCATTGAGACCTGGTGGAAATAATGCTCCAAGATGTATAATCCAGTATTTTTCTTTATGACTAAGTATACTTTGCCATCCTTGTTGGTTATGTCTATTACCAGTGATTTTATCTATGATAGTGAACATAAATTTGGCAGTGGGGTGTTTAACAGTATGATGGTATAAAGCAATTGTCAATTTTTTATTGCGGATATCACTTCGATGTTCACCAATCCTTATTCTTAATGATCGTGAGGTTTTGCCCACATAAAAAGAACTGCATTGACAGGTGGCCAAATATATTACCCAACTAGTTGAACAATTGCCAAAGATTCTAACATCATACACCTTACCAGTGTTTGAACTGGTGAATTGTTTGAGCTTGTTCACTTGGGTACATGAAGTGCAGTGTCCACATGGGAAAGTTCCCAAAAGTTCATCCTCTGTTATGGTAAGCTGTTTGTATTTAGCCCCTCCACTTTCCTTCTGTTTGTAATGCGAGAATAATGTTCCCAGTGTTTTACCTCTCTTGTATGAGAATGAGCATTGATTTCCCAGGATCCCCCGAAGGTAATCATTGGCTAGCAAAATGTTCCAGTTATTGTTTATAACACTCCTAACTATTTGATGATTCTTGCCAAGAATGGTGATGAACCTAATGTTGTCCTCCTTAGGATTGTTGGTATGGTCCTTGTATTCTAGCAATGTTTGCCTTTCCTGTTTGTCAGTCCAGACCCTGGTGGATTCATTGTCAAATGTAGAATATCCCCTATCCAAAAATCTGTTCTTCAAATCTGCTTTGGCATTTTCATAATCAACATTTGAGGAATTGATCCTTCTAATTCTCAAATATTGAGATTTGGGGATATTGCGGATGGTGTGGCGTGGATGCATGCTAGAGGCATGAAGTAATGAGTTAAACTGTGGATATTTACGATGAATCTTGGTATTGTATGGTCACTATTCCGATATACTGTGACATCCAAGAAATCTATTTGATCCATGTGAGATGTAATTGAAAACGCAATACCCCATATGTTATTGTTTAGATATTCCACAAATTCCATAAGGTAAGTAGCATCTGCATGCCACACCATCCAGCAATCATCTAAATATCTCCGCCAAATGAAATGTCCATTTCTACTAAATAGATGTTATGTAAGGGATTATATATGAGGCACTCTTCAAAGATAGGCCATAAAAAGGTCTGCATAAATCGGGGCAAAAGAGGCCCCCATGGCCGTACCTCGCAGTTGCCAGTAACAGTCCCCTTGAAAATAGAATACATTTTTATTCAGGACATGTTCGGACATACAGATCCGCAACGTGTTGAAACCTGGTGGATATAATTTGGCTTTGTTCAACCAATATTCTAATGCCTGTAGCCCTGCCCAGTGTGGTATGCTTGTATACAAAGACTTTACGTCCAATGTGCACATCAACCATTCTGGCTCAAGTTGTGTATCTTCAATGATTTTTAAAAATTGGGTTGTATCCTGTATTCTTGCCCTAACCTGTGACAGAAGAGGTTTGAGATATTGTGTTAGGAATACAGATAATGGTTCAGTAAGTGAACCATGGCCAGATACACTGGGCCTACCTGGAGGGTGCATAATGGATTTGTGTATCTTAGGAAGTAAATATAGAATTTGCTTGGATGGATCCCTAACCTGAAGATGTTGAATAGTTTTCTTAGTAATAATGCCCTCCTCCAAGGCTGCCTCTAAAAATAAATCAATTTCCTGTTTAAATTTGCTAGTGGGATCAATACCCATGTGCATATAGCATTGAGAATCGGATAATTGTCCAAGACCCTCCTGGACAAAATAATCCATGTTTAGAATTACCACAGCTCCTCCCTTATCAGCTTGGAGTATTGCAATGTTGTGATTAGATCTAAGTTCGGAGAGTGCCTCTTTCGCTACAGAGGTGATGTTATCCGATATAATATGACATTCCAAATGAGGAAAATGTAAATCTTTGAGTACAGCCTGTTGAAAAATGGCCACATTCTTATTCATGGGTGGTTGAAAAGTAGATTTGTGAAAAATGAAATCAGAAGATCTTTGAGTGGTGGAGGTGTCCTGTTCTGAAAAAAATATCTTAAGGTTAAGTCTACGGCAGTAATCCATCACATCCAATGAAATTTGATATTGATCAGAAAAAAAACTTGGAACAAAACTCAATCTTTTATTCAGTACTTTGTGTTGGTCATCAGTAAGTACACAATCAGATAAGTTAAGAACATTGTCAAATTGTGTTCTCATTGTTTCAGTAAAGATTGTATCAGTCCTGTCATTGAATCTGTTCCTATTTCTATTGACATGTTTCCTCCCCCCTCTGGGTTTCCTACCACCCCTAAAGGGAAATGAGTATTTGTTTTTTTCTTAAGTGGTGAATTGGCTATTGTTCCACCCTCACTGTCGGTATATTATGACTCCTCCCCTGATGTGCTAGTGTGGAATTGGTCCCTATGTTTTAGTATGGACCTGGGTCTCTTTCTGGTCCTACCTCTGGTCATTCCTGGGATAGTATCCTGAAATCTCACAGTTCTCTGTGTTTGAAAAGGATGTCCCTTGTCATAATCCATGACATCTCTGTTAAATTTCTTAACTTTTCTATCCCTGATGATTTTGTCATAAATAGTTAGTTCCTTGGACAACCTATCTAATAACTCATGATAGTTGGTACTGGACTGAAATTTTTTACACTCCATACTCAATTCTTTAACTTCTGATACACATAAATCAATGGTCCTTTCGTAGTAAGAGGCTAAGATTTTGACAAAAACCATAGAACCATTTCGTAGTGCCTCATCCCATTCATCAGTCGGCCTCTGTTCAGATCTGCCGACTAGTGGGCGAAGTTTAATTCAAAGACCTCTAGGTGCCATGTTTTTATGAAGATAGGCCTTGAAAAGCCTCAGGTGCCAAATATTGGCCCTGAGCCCTTTAAGTCCTTTCTCTAGGTTACGAAACGCCAGTTCACAACTATCGGAAATATTAGAATTGGGTTGGCTTTGGTTGTTGCTTGGGATTTGATCTAATCCAAAAATACCTATGTCTTCCCTATCAACACACAACCCGTCCAATATTTTGTCCAAATCCATAGTAAGTAATAATATAGGTTGTCCAAGAATCAATATAGAGAATGCCTGATATTACAGAATGGAAGACCTAAGGCAGGGCCAGAAAGAGTAACCCAACCAGAACCATACAATAATAACAACCTTGTTATAAATAATACATAGGACAAATTCCACAAAAGTATGATTGTAAGTAAAAAATCTGAATAATAGCAATATGAGCCTATCTATATGAAATAATAGAAGGAGCCAAATATTATGCTGGGGTACACTGTAGATAAAGATATATATAGATAAATAGCATATGCGTTCATCCGAGTTAATGTATTAGTGATCCTTAGATATACCTATTTTAATATTCTTCATCTTCAATATGTAAGAATCATGGCAAACCATAATTGTATAATCTAAAGTCACATATTTATATACATACTGTATAAGGACCCACTCAAAATTGTAGGTTTCAATGAGCCCTATCAAATAGACGCAATAATGCTAACAAGTAGTATTTTGAATCCTAATGTCCCCTATACTCTAATTTTAGAATGTATGTTCAACATTTATGAACAGTCACTGGGTACAATGCAGATTTAAACTGAAAAAAAAAAACATGTAGATAATAAGATAAGATAAAAAATAATTATCCAAACAGAGAGCAACACTTGCAGTATGTCTGATGATGAGCAACCAAACTTGCACTTGTGCTATAGTGTATTACACAAATGAACCTTCCAACATCCTATTACTTATAGGTATAGTCCAAATTTGTGTACCACATAACGGGTGTCATATAAAACATGTATGTCCATAAATCGTTGAAAACCCACGTTTCCTATTCAAGATCGACCCAATATTATTTCTGATGAAAAAAATCACAGTTGCTTTCAACCATAGCAAAGACGTTTGACACAAATCTTCTAATGCATACACGTATTGGTCAACAAACACACTTATATATGGTAGTAGTAACACATAAACAGACTATACCCAAACCCAAATGTCCAAAAAGGAATGAGTTAGTTATATGTTGTTATTGTCAAAATAAGCGCTTAAGCATCACCTTCCGATCACATAGAAAATAATATCCATTATATGCTGATATGCCCAAAAGTTTAAATAGTCCATTAAGATGAACCAACAATATTTCCAAAAGAATGCTCGTACGCCTTCGTAGTAATCCACTTAACCAATGGCCAAAAAACAAAATGTTTGTAGCATGTACTGTAACCCCTGAATATAGAAAAAATGCCCTTGCGATAAAGTTTCAGTACCTGATTTATGGTATCATCCTACTCCTAGGCCATGAAAAAAGATTTCGTCTCAAAGATGTGTATGCGCCCATAAACACATAAGTCCAAACAGCCAACTGACAAAAAAGTAGAGTTCCAAAAAAAGCATTAAAGCCTCAAGTGTGCTGATATAATCCTGGAGTCACGCTGGTGAAAAAAACAAATTTACATCATCAGGGAAGGAGTCATCTCCTGCCGAAAAGTGGAGCTAAACGCCAACAGCGAGGTAAGAGAAGCAATCCAAAACAGCACGCCTCGCACGTACGGCATGCACGGCCAACCAATCCTGAAAAAACACCAAGGGCCAGCATGTATAGTTCCACATTTATTGGAGTATAAAAATAGAAAAGGACATATTAATGCCCCAAACGTTAATACTATTCACTCAGACTAGTTTCGGCAACCGCCTTCTTCAGTGAGAAATAACAAAACATTTCACCAGCAACCCAGTCTTACCGCCTTCTTCAGTGAGAAATAACAAAACATTTCACCAGCAACCCAGTCTTACATTTGTATATACCCCCAGCCAATAGGAATTGAGGTATATACCATGCATGTACATAAAACATGAGTAGGCTGTCAGGCTGTGAACTGCATATACATAGCCAAAGCAGTGTAAACCATATGTCTTAATCTCTACATCTTAATAATATATAAACATGAGAGTGACCAAGTACTAATACAAATGAACGTAACCACCTATCAAGGTATACAATATCAACATAAAAGGAATAAATTCTTAAAGAATACAGTAGAAATTAGTGGAGTATTAGTACTTGGTCACTATACATGCTGGCCCTTGATGTTTTCTAATTTTTATAATTTTTAATAATTTTTCTCTCTTCTGCAAGTTTCTGTGATCTTGGTGTTGCTGTGTATGTGTATGTTTGTGCAAGTGTTTCTATATCATATATATTCATATATTTCCATCTCTCTATACTTAGGGGCATGGGGGTTTCCCTCCTTTGTCAGAGGCACAGCCTTCTATATGTGTTTTTGTGACATTGGGACTGACACTGATTTGATACTCCATTATTTATACCAAACCCATTGAAACAATATCATCATGAAGTCAAATAATATGTGCAACCTTTTTCAGTAATACTTTAAAACATCATTGCAAAATGGAGTAACAGTACTTTTAAATCCAGTGCATCTCCTCCTAGTCTCCACCTGATGAAACATTGTGTGGTGAATTCATGTGCCAAATCAGGCACTTAAGGTAGCATCTCTGAATTAGGGCTTTTTCTTCTTCTCCTGGTGCATCTGGCAACAGTTAGCCTCTCAGCAGAACAGTTATTCTGCATTTAATGAGAAAAATTCCAGGTGCTGCTAGTAGAGTCTGAATGGTCAACATCATCATCCTCACCATCATCAACAATCCCATTTTTCCCATTTTTTTCTACATGGAATTGGGGAGTCGCTTCAGTTGATACCACCTCTCATGATTCAGTACTGGTCTCTTACTTTGGCAATCATACCTGCCTTTCAGATAGAACCATAGCTAGCTCATCTAGCAACTGGTGCCAGTCTCTGATCGGCCCCCCACTCCTTCAGCTTAGTAATCCCCTAGTCTGTCACTTCTGCACTAATATCCACCCCTCACCCCCAGTTCTTCTTTAGAAGAGAAAAAGAGGTCTGCACTCCCTTAGTTTGGTGTTCCAAGCCAGATCCCTGTCCCCTCAGGACTTCTAGTTTTAAATTAACAGGAGGATTGCTACATTTGTAGCAAATAGTTTGCTGCAGCTTACTACACAATCCGTTCTGAAGTGCTTTTCTGTACCAGCATATGGAAAGGATACTTCTGTTTTCACCCCCTTAACAGTTTGTGTCAGGGGTGGCTGCTCCTTTCTCCTCATCTTTGCTATGCTTCTACTGTCACAGTTCTTGTTTCATGAAATCCATCTATCTGCTGACTGGATATTCTCATTTCCTTTTGCTTTCTTCCTGTAGCTGTAAAGATGGAAAATACAACCCAGATTTGAAAGAACTAACTAAAGAGTTTAACCAGTATTTCATTAGTATAGGCAAGTAAGATCAAAAAGTGTAAACATTCAGCACTCTGTACCACTGGGTAAAATTTATCTTATTCTAGCTAAGCACAATATCAAACATTTGCTGAAGAAAATACATAAATTCACATCAGTGGGGCCAGATAGAATTCCTGCAGTTAATTACAAACATTTTAACAAGTTTAATCATAGCCTTATACTTTATCTTTAATAATTTACTCAAGATGGGGGCAGTGTCTCAAATGTGGGAAAGATCACACATTAACCCCTGTTCTTTAAAGGGGAAGTCTAACTAATGTTACTATAGGCTTGTGAATCTCAAGCCTATATTTGGAAATGTTTTGAAAGGTGTACATGAGATTTGATGTTACAAAATAACAGTAATACAGACCAACAGATATAAACTATGGAACTAGGCTTATCGTGGTACCATCTTTCTCAATCTAGCCAAAACATTTGACTTACTATTTCTCAATGTAAATGCATAGAGTTTTGACAAACACTGGATACAATTCATATTTCATTTGTTGGATTATGAGGTGGTTCATTGAAAGGCCACAATCAGTTGTTACTGAAGGTTGCAACTCTAATGTTTTAAAGGTACACAGAGGCATACCCCAGAGCTCTGATCTTGCCCTACTGCTGTTTAACTTAACATTTTGTAACTTCCAAAGCAAAACTAATTTTGGTTAAATAAAAATGTAGATGACTATAAAACTGGTTTCATTATAGCCATCAGTAAAGATTGTTAAGATTTAAGTCTTTACTTGGCTGACAGTGCAAAATGCATAACAGATATATAAATCTATTTCAATACTAATAAATGTAAAATCATCCATTTTGAGAAAAAAATCCTAGGGAACTAGATTTACTAAAAGAAACTATACTTAAGATGTCTCTGTGTATAAGGATCTCAGAAAAATACTTTCTAAAAGCTTTTCATTTTCAAAACGTGTAGTCATAATTATCAAGTAGGTTGTAAAACAGATAGGAGCTATGTTAAGAGAGCATTTCTGATAGTAATGTTTGCTGTATGTTTAATCTTTATTGATAATTCATTTGAGCTAGTCTAGAGTAAAACAGCTCATCCAGCATATATACTGTAAGTCACTTAAACATGGCTGAGTCTGGGCAAATAAAGTTTATAACAAAAACAGCTAATTTGGGTTAGGAAGGAAAATATAATCATGCTAACCTTTTTTCATTACATTACTGGTACTGCAGGGGAAAACTAATATTTAAATTCAAAGCAATAAAAAGTGAAGAATTTAGATTAGTAACTTTGAGATGTTCAACAGTGATAAAGCATTTAAGCATAATTTAAGATTTTATACAGATTATGAGAAAATTGCTAAGAAGTTCATATATTTCTTAGTATTATTCTGTAATTTGAAATGGACTCCATTTACACTTGTAATAATGTCAGTTTTGAAAAAGAATCTGGATAACTGGGCAGGAAAAAAACTATTTTATCCCAATTTTAAGGCATCAGTGGTGCTCAAATGTTTTTGGGCAAGGAAGTCTGTAAAAATTATTATTATATTTATGGCTTTTCTTTGATTATTGTTTAAATTCTTCATAAATAAGCTTCATCATGAATTGAAGTTTGTTCTGTTAATAGTTCATTTTGATGTTCCAAGTCCTGATTCATCCCAGGGGTTTTACCTGTGTCCCTCTTCGATAGTGGCAGTTGGTACGGATTTAGATTTGCTTATAACATAAACCATAGTTCTTGACCCTTGAGAGGAAAAAAAGGGTTGAACTTGGCTTGACTTTTAAGGGCCTTAGGGCCACTAGCCTAGTAACCTCCTATGAGCTTGACTTTTGAGACGCCTCTTTGGATGTCTTTCCAGACAGCTCTTTAAATACTTCAGTATTTCTTTAGGCATCTCAAACAAGTCCTACACTCATCATGGTCACTGTAAGTAACAGAAACACCTACACCGAAATATATCCCAAATATGTCCATCACATTCAATGCTTGGAAACTCAGTTGGCTATAGGTTCTGTTTTCATACCAGATGCTTGGATTAATTTCCAGTACTGGTATGGTAGCGTAACATTAGGGTGGCCCTGCACTCTTTAAGTGTAATTCTTACGATGACGCATTAAAACTGAAATTCTGCCTGTCTGAGGTAGTGGTAGCTCAGGTGGATGCAAAAGATCCATTGACATATATCAAAATGAGTAGGAGAATTGCCTTGATGTTCTGGCCAGATTTCCCCTATTTAGTATGATTGCTATATCTGGTCTGTTTTGAAAACAAGCCCTATGACACTAATCTGGTAAACAAAAGGAAATAAGTAAATCAATAATGAAGTGTTTTTGATAAGTCTAATCGAATTATGTATGCCTTTATTCCATTCTACATGAGCTGCATCTCTAAGTTTTATTTCTTGACACAGTAAAGGTGTTAGTCAGGGAATGCCCCCCCCCCCCCCAAGTCTGTCTATAGTGAGAATAACGCATCTTGTATACTGGCATGGATTTAATAAAATTGATATAGTGGAGTGACGGGATTAGTAATACTGTATAATGTTCAATCTGTGGTCTCTTGTTTGGCTTTCCGAGTATCTTCAGAAGCTTTTATAATATTCTTTATTGACTTATAAACAGGTGGTAGTCTAGTGAACTTGGAAAAATATTAATTTATTAGACTGGTTCTGCAGTGTTGGTTTTTAAAGTATCTAAAATTGAGAAATATTTGTTACTCTCAAATGTTTATCTAGTTGCTTCATTTACTGATCACGTTAGGTTGAAGCCATTAAGTATTATGTGAATTTTGTGTTTTAGGTGACTTGTAACTTACATTAACATCTTCAAGAATAAATTGCTGCAAGTAATATTTTAGCTTTTGCACCTAGTTGTTTTTGTATAAGGCACCAGTTTTGATCAGGGTCAATGTGCGAATTATTCTGACCAATCAGAATTGGTGTGAGATTTGTATTTTTGCACACTAGCAAAAGAACTCCAACTCCTTCTCTACTACTTGTTCCATTGTCACAGGAGAAGCAGAGCATTGAGAAGAAATTGGAAGGACTGATATGCAGGTGGACTTGGTCAGTCCTTCTCTTCAAACACGCATTGGTATGTACTACATTTAGTGTAATGGACATTACTGACCAGATGTTTCCCTTACTGACACACAGTTGCTTGGTGCCAGACCAGTTCCCAAATATAAGCTTCTCCTAGATATGAAGGGCCAGTCCTCTGGCCTGCAAGTGACATCAAAAGCTCCCTGAGTTCAGTCTGCATTTTCTGTGCTTGTGGTCCACTCCCTGTGGTAGACCTGTCTGTCTTAATGTCCTGTACCTTTTCCTTTGCATGGAGTATCATATTAGTAAAGTTTGCAAGACCTGTTATAGAGATCTATTATGGTTGCTGAAACTTTCAAATACTGCTCTATTTCTTGCAGATCTTGTCCTGATTATCCTTGCTCCTAAGGAGCATGCCAGTGTGCAGATGGCACTTCATTCTCATGGCTAGTAAACTTTTCAAGTGGGTTCTCCTTTGAGTACACCTGAAGGCAAAGCCTACCAGTCAGTGGTCCCTATGCTACAATGTATCATGCACATGAGTTTGCTTAAACCATCCCCCTTTACACACTTCATTAATGTCTGCAGCTAGTGCTTCATACAGCTTCACACCCTCATTTATGTACTCAGGAAATGGCTCTGGAACCTCACACCCTTTGTAGAACTTAATTATCACAGCTTCATGTGTTCATAGTATCAATGTCCCATACACGCACAGATGGTACAGAGCCATGTCCTTGTTGCTGAGTCTTCGTGTCACATATGCTATAACATCTGGCTCACACTTCCTGACATCCACCACAGTGTGAGTTGTCAAAGCTGAGGTACTTTGCCAGGCAGGACCCCCTCCTTATCTCCCTGAAATTCCATCTGTACAGAAGCTTTACTCAAATGCCTCCTATTTTGTATGGCTGTAAACAGCATTGTGCAAAATACTGTCATGTACTTACAGTTAACACTGTTAAGGCATGGATAAGCCCCCAACTTATTATATCTTAAAACTTTTGTATCTAAAGGTGCGTCTTTATAACACAAACTTCTTTTCAGATTTGGACAATTCCTATAACAAAAAAGACAATTTTTTTTACCCACCATCTCCCTTAGCTCTGGCATACTTTCAAATACCTTCAAATTCTTAGTGATTATCTCTTTCACATGTTCCACATTCCTTGTTTATGCTGTCACATACCATAATGGTTAGGCTTCATTATGTTTAGTGGGAACTTCAGGGTCTGAATGCTGTGGTGCAAAATAGGGCCTTGCAGAGTTATGCCTATCACTTATTACCTGCACCTTTATTTCTTCCAATAATTCCCTTTTATAACCGCTATCCTCACTCATTTAGCTATCCTCAAAATCATTTAGCATTTCAATCATTTGCTCTTCACATTTAATATCATTGGTGTTTAACCTCCTAACACATAGTAACTGGCTCTTAATGCCTTTAAAAATGCGAGGTGCGTCATGCTCTTTCTGTGAGTATATCTATTTTTCTGAACTTCTTTTTAATAAATACATGTATGGACATCAGTCATTTTACTAATTTGTACAGCCAAAAAGCAGAACTCCATATCAGATGAATTAGATTTAAACGTGATGGAGTTGGTAGTTCCATGTAAGTATTCGATAAACTCATCTAATTCAAGCTGACTACCTTCCCACATGAAATGATTGGTTGGTTTTGCTTGCATCACTCTATTTAAACCAAGTTGTTTGTATTCCATGTAACTCTGAGGAAGCCATATTTTAATGGTGAAAGCGCTTAGTTTATGGGACTTGCTGTTTTCTGCTTGTCATTAAAGTGGAGTTTCTCTGCCCATTTTGGGTCTTTTTTTTTTTTTTTTTTCGGTTACCAGTGCTTTGCTTCATTTGGCGCTTGTTTTATTTGTTTGGTATTTTCATCCCAACTGTCAGGCTGCTCCAGTACTAGTGACACCAGGACTATGGAAGCGGCTATCAGTGAGTTAATTCAGTCAGTACAGAAGTTGACCGCATTGTTATTGAGAAATGGAAATACTAGTGCATGTCATTCTACTTCAGCCATGCTAACCAGCCCACAGGCTGAACTTTGTACTTTGCATTTGCCGTGCATTGATGAGAGAACTGTAACTGACCAATCAAAACAGCAGGAAGTGCCTAGGGGGTGAGATTTTTGTGAATGGCTACATACACCTGTGGATTGTTTCTCGGACTTGAATGAGGAGAGCGACGACAGGTCGATGCTGAAACGACAGCTGGAAATCTTTGAAAAAACATGCAAAAGGTTTTGGGCATTGCAACTGGATAATGCTTTCCTAAATAAGTCACTCTTATTAAAACCAGTGCCCAAAGGACTGAGCATATAGAAGTTGCCTATGGGCATTGATTTGGGCTCTTCTGCGTAACAGGAGCTGGTCAAATTGTTTAACAAAACAGGATTGGACATGTTGGATATAATTATCAGAAACAATACAAGTAAGTTGACTGAAATGGAGAAAGAAATTAATGTTTTAAACCAGAACATAGTCAATGATCTTTTGTTTTCTGAATATCTGCACAACTACAATCAAGTGCGTAATGATTTTAGACAAGTTTGTAAAAATAATATTAACAGCAAATGTAAAAAACTTATTAGGGACACTAATGACTACCAAAAAAAGCTGGCTTATCCAGTGGATCACAACAAAAATAGTAAAAAGGCTAACCTGGTTGACAATGATGGTGCACGACATAGTGACACCAGTGATGCACAATATAATGACTATGAAGGTTTTTTAGATCAGAACTCCAAACACAGGAGGTCGGAGCATTTGAAAAACTTGGGGAAGGGTGGTCCATGTTACCAACAGAATGCTGGACATTAGCATCAGAATGTTTATTACAACAGCAGGGCTCAAAAGGGGAAAAAAGAAATTTTTAGTGTTAGTGATTTATCACTAACTGGTTTTGACTTTGACTAAGGCACTCTTCTTGGTTGTAATATTCCTGATGACTGTGTGATGTGTGACATCTCTAAGAAAAATTATTTTACAATTCACAATTTTAGTGATTTAACACTCAGTAACACTTATTACAGTTTATTTAGTAAAGGTTTTACTTTTGTTCCTTGTTTTTGTTTGGATGTGGCAGATGTTCTTACTAGCTTAAAAATGTACACTAGACAACTGAATCTTAAACTGTTTTTCAATGGCCATACTGGTAACTGAGGGGTTACAAACCTACAGAGGAAAAATTTGTTTACTCCCCCAAATAATGTGGATGTTGTTATTTGAAAAACCGAGAGAGAATGAATTAAGAAAAATTCTTAAAACAATAAGTATCAACATGACAACCATTGTATGAGCTATATTATGAAGCCTGGCAAAGGAGGGGGCCTAGTAATAATGTCTCATTTTGACTGTGTTTAAGATGTGTGAAATTCTCAATGACCCCCTCACTTACAGTAGGGCTACTAAGAATGAAATTAATAGGGCATATGCTAAGATTGATTTATACCTACTGGATGCACTCTTTCAGGGAGCTATAGATGTGAAAGAGTTTAGGTTTCTTACAGTAGAACATCCTGTCACACCAGTGATTTTTGGGATCCCCAAGTGTCCCAGTAACCCACCATTTAGACCTATTGTTGTGGCTAGGGGATCTAAAATGGAACCCCTTGCTTCCTTTGTGGATGAGATGACTAATAAGGTTGTGGGTGAGGCAGAACATATACTAAGGGACTCTTGGCATTGTTTGGATTGACTTAGAGCTATTGATGTAACTGAAATCTTTTATTTTCTTACAGTGGATGTAATTAATTTCTTTTCTATCATACCCCATGAGGA
Organism: Protopterus annectens; assembly: GCF_019279795.1. NCBI lineage: Eukaryota > Metazoa > Chordata > Ceratodontiformes > Protopteridae > Protopterus > Protopterus annectens. Next base: position 421,594,389 of record NC_056748.1, read on the forward strand.
AGGGTTGCATTTCTTTCATGAGAGTTTATTGAGAAGCAAAGTAATTGACAAAACAAGGATAGATATCCTGGTGGACCTTATGGAACTTATACTACAGAACAACTTTCTTAGTTTTGAGGGGGAGATTTATCACTAAACATCTGGGGTAGCCATGGGAGCAAAGTGCACTGCCGTCTTTGCCAATTTAATGCTTTTGCATTGGGAAGAAACTTTTATCTTTCCTTCAGAATTTATGTCCAAGATCCTTTTATATAATATGTTTTTGGATGATATTCTGATTTTGTGGTAAGGTAATGAGCTTGAGGCTACAAAGTTTGTTGATTTTTTGAACAACACTTCCCCATTCCTTAAGATTACTAGTTCATGGCACCCAGATGAAACTAACTTTCTGGATATCCATCTAACCAGAGAAATGGGAGTTTTACATAATATATACAGGAAGAAAACCTTTTTCTAATTCAGTGTTGCATTTTTTTCTCACCCCTTTTATCAAAAGAAGGGCATTATTAAGGGTCAGATGGTTAGATTGTCAAGACTAGTGAGTGACAATTACACCTTTAGAGAGGAGTTATATAAACTGTTAGGGATGTTTTTGGAAAGAGGGTACCCCCTAAAACTATTATTGAAAGTTACGCATGAAATTCTTAATAAGAGAAGTACTGTATTTCAGCCTATTTTGTGTTCTGCAATAGTGAAGAAAACTATAAACAAAGAGATGAGTAATGTTAGTGGTATAATTTTGAGATACAACCACTGTGCTGCACCATTATCGATAGCCATCAACAGTGCTGGGCAGATTGATCTCAATGAAACTAGTAAGAATATGTTGGGGCACAAGCCAAAGATTGTTTATAGCAGAGGAAGGAATGTTAAAAATATTCCTGATGATTATAAACGGAGCCGGCAAAGATCTATAATGCTTAAGTGTGGAGTATGTAAGATGTTCTTCATCTCACATTGCTGCAGTCATAACTTATGGGTAGTCCGCTGTCCTCGGTCAGCCCGAATACCAAAGTATTAGGCTGACGTCGGTCATGGGCGCTCAGATCTGACATCAGAGCGTCAAGGTATTAAAGCGCATGACCGACGTCATATCCTCAGTCTCTTTTGCCACATGGTCCGATGCAGAAGCAGCGTTTGCAAGTGCCGTTCGGCGTTCTGAAATTCGTATTCTGAGTTTCAGACCGGAACCAAGTTGGGCTAAGTACCCCGTTGGGGAATATTTTTGTTTTTTCTTGCCTCAGTTAATTCCGGATGTCAGAAAAAGTGAATAATTGTATTTCTTGTGGAAAACAGATACCGCATAGGGATTACCACTCTCTTTGTATTCCTTGTTTGGGGCCTGAGCACGACATAGTCGGGTGTCGCTTTTGTGCTAGGTTTAATAAGCGCACCATTAAACGTAGGTTAGATTGCGCTAGGCTTGTCTTCGGTAAGCGGTGTAATTATAATATGCCGTCGGATCCTCCGACGCCCGCTACCGCGAAGAAGCGCAAAGAAAAATCATTAAAGTCCAAGCAGGATGAGTCGTCTGTTCCAGACGCCGGTTCTTTGGAAACTACGGTGGAATCTGTAGATCCAGCCGAGGTTTCAGTTGAGTTTCAGGGGGAGACATTAATTTTGCAAGATGTGGCCTCTCAGGAGTCAGGTCAGGCTGAGGGGGCCTCTCAGTTTGCTGTTCTCCCTTCCTTGCCTAAGGTGGTTAGGCCTTCTCCTTCTGTCTCTAAGGTTCCTTCCAAAGGCAGGCCTGGTTTGCCTTCCACAGGTGTCAGTCCTAGTTCTGCAGGTTCTGTGCCTAAAAAACACATGCTTAAAATGGCAGAAGATTTAATTTCTTTAATCAGAGGTTCTATGCCCCCTCCTGATAAGAGGCCTAGGGTGGAGCCAGAGGTGGAAAGTTTGGAGCAGGCTTCAGATTACTCAGAGTCTTCGGCTGAAGACATTCAGGATTTTCCTCCTTATTCTGATTCAGAAGCAGAGGATTCCACTCCTTCTGCTTCTCCTCCAGAGGATTTTTCTTTTTCAGAAACTCTGCATTCTATGAGGGAGCATTTTAAATGGGAAGGTCAGGATTTCTCAGATTCCCGAAAGAGGCTTAGGGAATTTTTGTTTTACCACAGCATAGGCCCTTGGCTATACCTCCTGTTTTGGATGTTGTTCAAGACGTTTTCTCTGAGGCTTCCCTTAATCCAGACTCTTTGCCTCCTGCCAGTTAAGCCAGATAGGTATTACAGAGTGCCTGAGGCTCATAAATATCTGTATAAGAGTCCAAGGGCTGACCCAGAAACTATTAGCCAGGGACCTAAGGGTGTCAGGGCTTCTGTTGTAAAGAATCCAGTTCCTATGGATAAAGATGCTAGAGCTTTGGATAGGTGGGGTAAGAAAGTGTATACCTCTTCCACTTTAGCAATGAGGGCTTTAAATTGCCAGTTTCATATGTTGAAGTACCAGAATTTTCTCCTTACTCAGCTAAAATCTAAAGTGGATGCTTTGGCAGAGGGCATAGAGTGTAAGGAATTACAGGATTTGGTACATGCCTCTGAACAGGTGGGTAAGCATTCTTTGCAGTGTGGTTTCGATGCTTTACAGGCTTCTTCCAGGGTGGCTGCCACTGGTTCAGTAATTCGCAGGCACGCCTGGCTTAAGGATCAGAATTTGTCAGAGCATGCTAAAACTAGAATTTTGGATGCTCCTTTGCAGTCTGAAGTTTTGTTTGGTTCTCCTGTGGAGTCTGTCTTGAAGAAAATGGAAGACGAGGCTAAGTCTATGCAGACTGTTAAAGATTTTTTGCAGGTGCAGCCCCCTAAGTTTAGCAGGAATTGGCCTACTAAGGGATGGGCTTATCCTTCTTCTGATTTACAGTCTAGGGGTAGATCTAGACGTGGTAGGGGCAGAGCTCAGGGTTCTTTCAGGCCTAGAACATGGAGTTCACCTGCACAATCTACAGGTGAGGGCAGGGGCCAGTCCTTTCGTAAACAGGCCCAATGACCTGCATCTTCAGCTGCCAGATCCTTCCTGTCTGGCAGCTCCTTTGGGAGGAAAGTTGGCACTCTTCAAGCAAAACTGGCTATTAGTCACCCAGGACAAATGGGTGTTGGACATTATAGACCGAGGCTACAAGTTTTATTTCCACACATTGCCTCCTTTCAAAGGCATGCCAGACGTTCCTCCTCAGCAAAGGGTAGAGGCTCACAAACAGATTTCTTTACTTCTTCAAATGGGGGCTATACAGCAGGTCCCTCTGTCAGAAGTGGGCCTAGGATTTTATTCTTGCCTGTTTCTAGTACCAAAGAAAGGAAACACTTGGAGGCCGATTTTGGATTTATCTATCCTCAACACATACCTGGACATTCCAAAATTCAAAATGTTGACGTTGCAACAACTTCTACCTCTGTTGGGCAAAGATCACTGGATGGTAACTCTAGATCTCAAAGAGGCTTATCTTCATGTTCCTATCAGGCCCAGTGGCAGGAGATACCTGCATTTTCGGGCTGGGTCTTTACATTATCAGTTCTCTGCATTGCCCTTTGGCTTATCTACTGCGCCCAGGGTGTTCACAAAGGTCCTGGCACCGGTGATAGCCTTCTTAAGGTTAAGAGGAATACAAATTTATCCTTATTTGGACGATTGCCTGATTCTTGCTCAAGACAAGTACGAACTTCTTCATCATCTACAGTATGTGATGGCAGTGTTAAGGTGCCTAGGGTATTCTGTAAACGAAACAAAGTCCAGTCTAGTACCCTCTCAGGAAATGTGCTTTCTGGGTGTGAGACTGAATACAGCTTCCCAGATGGCCTTTTTGACCCCAGACAAGCAAAAGAACCTTACACTTTACTTCCATCAATTGTCTCTACGGTCCAGGCTGACTGCAAGGACAGTCCTTCAAGCCTTGGGGTTCATGGCATCTTGTATTCTGGTGCTTCCCAATGCCAAACTACATATAAGGAAGCTGCAATGGTATCTCAAAAATATATGGACACAACACTGCCAAGATCTGGACACTGTCATTCAAATAATACCTTGCATTCAAAAGGAATTTTTGTGGTGGGCTCAGGAATGTCACCTAAACAAGGGACTCTCTGTGACCCGACCAGAGGCGAGTCAGATCTTAACAACAGATGCCTCGGACAAGGCTTGGGGAGCACACCTCAATGGAAAATGGGTTCAAGACACGTGGCCTGCCAGACTTCAACATTTACATATCAACTTGAAGGAGATGTTAGCAGTCCAATTTGCATTGATGGCTTTCAAGGATTTACTTCACCCAGGGCAAGTGTTGATTCAAACAGACAACACAACTGTCATGTGGTACATCAACAAGCAAGGGGGAACCCATTCGTACCCTCTTTGCAGGCAAGCTATGATTTTGTGGGTGACTGCTCTGTTTGCACCTCACTCTTCAGGCAAGGTTTCTACCAGGAGCACAGAACTCCTTAGCAGATGTTTTGAGCAGACAGATAGTGGATCCCCACGAATGGAAATTGGATCCTCATGTATTTCGAAAATTGACAGTGATATGGGGAACTCCAGACATAGATCTGTTCGCTTCTCCACTGAATTTCCAGTTGCCAAAGTTTTGCACAAAAATGTTTCATCCCACAGCTTGGAAAGTGGATGCTCTATCATTCAGTTGGAGCAATCTTCACGTCTATGCCTTTCCGCCTCTGCCTCTCCTCCCCAAGGTACTCTTGAAGGTCAGACAAGACAAGCCCTCCATGATTCTAATAGCTCCAGATTGGCCTCGACAGCACTGATACCCTCTGCTGAGGAGTTTAGTACGGGATCCTCCATGGCCTTTGCCTTCGATTCCACACCTTTTGTCTCAGGAGGGCAATTATTCCCTCAATGTCAGGATTCAGTCCCTGCATCTAACAGCCTGGCATATTCTGTTCTAGAACCTGGAGGGTCGCAGCTTCCACAACAAGTTTTGAATGTTATTTTGGAGGCCAGAAGGCCTAGTACAAGGAAAGTTTATGCTGATAAATGGAGGAGATTTTTTATTTGGAGCAAAGCAAAGAGCTTTGATGTTTCCAGGCCTGATTTGAGTGTTTCTCTTCAATATCTTACAGAATTATTAGACAAGGGTTTGTCTTTCTCCTCTATAAAAGTTCATGCTGCAGCCATTTCTGCTCACTATGACTGTGACCCACCATTATTCTCTCATCCTTTGTTTAAGCAATTCCTTAGAGGGGCAAAGAACATAAGACCCCCATGTAGAGCTCCTACTCCTGCCTGGGATCTCAATTTTGTGTTGGAAAAACTTACTTTACCTCCTTTTGAACCTGCAGCTACGGCTGAGTTGAAGTTTTTGTCTTGGAAGACTGCTTTTTTGTTGGCCATTACGTCTGCTAGAAGGGTTTCTGAATTACAGGCTCTAATGGCAGTTGAACCCTTCCTAATTTTTCATAAGGATAGGGTATCTCTGCGTACTAACCCTACCCTTATGCCTAAAGTGGTTTCAAATGTGGCATTGAACCAGTCTATTCATTTGCCTACTTTTTATGCAGATCCCCAAAATAAAGGGGAGAAAATTTTGCACACTTTGGATATTCACAGGCAGTTGTGTTATTATTTGAGCAAGACTAAAGGGTTCAGACAGTCTCAGCAGTTGTTTGTTTCTTTTGCTTTGGGTTCTCAGGGGAAACCTGTTTCAAAACAAACTATTTCTAAGTGGATTGGCCTTTGTATTGCTTTTTGTTATTCTCATCATGGTAAGGAGATTCCGGCTGGAATCAGACCTCACTCCACTAGGGCTACTGCCACTTCTACTGCTTTTATAAGGGGTAGCTACTAAAGATATTTTGGAAGCAGCTACTTGGAGTTCAGTGCACACTTTTTCTAAACATTACCATCTTCCTCTTTATTCCAAATCTAGGGCTGGATTTGCCACTGCAGTCTTACAGGGCATTTTGGCAGCTCCCAATGCTTTATGATTTTGCCAGCCTCCCTTTACCTCTGCTTTGGGATTCTACCCATAAGTTATGACTGCAGCAATGTGAGATGAAGAACATAGTACAGTTTTGTACCTACCATAAATGTAGATGTTCGAAGATCCACATTGCTGCAGTCCAATTTACCCTCCCTCCTTCCCCTCTGTAGTTTGGAATGGTTGTATGGTTTGGGTTGTAGCTGTTATTTGTACATGGCTTTTGGGAGGTATTCTATTTTTGGCTGTGGCCTTTCTTTTTAGGGCCTTCTGACATCTGGGGCAAGAAAAGACTGAGGATATGACGTCGGTCATGCGCTTTAATACCTTGACGCTCTGACGTCAGATCTGAGCGCCCATGACCGACGTCAGCCTAATACTTTGGTATTCGGGCCAACCAAGGACAGTGGACTACCCATAAGTTATGACTGCAGCAATGTGGATCTTCGAACATCTACATTTATGGTAGGTACAAAACTGTACTTTTTGCAGATATATCAATGATGGCCTTTACATTTCCATTCATGGAGTTGAACGTACTTTATCTTGCCCAGGAAGGTGCAGCCGCAACACTGCTATGTTAGTGTATATTGCTACATGCACGAACTGCCATGGTTTCTACGTGGGCAAGTCTATACGTAGATTAAGGAATAGAATAGCAGAACATGTGAGGGCAATCAAATCTAAAAATCAGCACAACACCCTACATGCACAGAATAACCTGCACTAACTTTAACAAGTTTATCTTTTTTGTGATGGACAAGGTGCTACCATGTGAAAAGGGAAGGGGATGATAAATTAAAAGTAGAAATTATGGAGATAAAATGGCAAATTAGGCTTGATGCCACCCCCCCCCCCAAAACAGGCTTGAATGACAACATTGCAGTTTTACCCATTTTAAAAGAAAGGGCAAGGGTTATTTAAAGTAATTCATTAACTGCATTTTATTTTTTGACATTTCAATAACACATTCATTACACATATATAATATATATTATACCATGACCCCCCCCAAAAACATGCACGCTGATTGGCCAGCGTGCCCGTTGTAAATCGAGTTATACTAATGGAAAATGGTCCGGTCGCCCGGACTTTTTTCCATTAGTATAACTCGTTTTTTTTAAAACACTGTCTCGCTATGTTAAATGGGTTTAACATAGCGAGACAGCTTTAAAATAAGCAACGGAGATCTCCGTTGCTTATTTTAACGTCTCGCTATGTTAAACCCATTCGCGATTGATGTTGCTAAAAAGCAACAGAGAAAGCAAGATCTCCGTTGCTTTTTTAGTGTTTCGCTATGTTAAATGAGTTTAACATAGTGAGACAGTTTAAAATAAGCAACGGACATCTCTTATTTTAAAACTGTCTGCTATGTTAAACTCATTTAACATAGCGAAACATAAAAAGCAGCAGAGATCTTGCTTTCTCCGTTGCTGCCCACAACACTGATGTACTGCGCAGGCACGCGTACATCAGAACTGCCGGATGCCAGACATCTGCGGAAGGGCAGTAAACAGGCATTATACTATGCCATTATTTAAGAAAAGTAATAGTTTCTTTTCTTAAATAATGTCATATATATAATATAACCACTTCTGGGTGTGGGTAATGCTAAATTTACCACGGTGCTTTGTTTGGTCCCTCGGGACCAAACCTTGGTATGAAATTACCCACACCAAGGCGTGGGTTATTGCTATAATATATATGTTTTTTAATTATATAGTAATATAAGCTGTAAAAGTGTTGTTTTGTGTTTTCTGGCGAAAACTGAAAGTTTTATTTACCTTTAACTGTGTTTTTTTTTTTTTTTTTTTTTAAATAATTTAACGTGACATCACATGAAACGATTGGTTGGTTTTGCTTACATCACTCTAAACCAAGTTGTTTGTATTCCATGTAACTCTGAGGAAGCCATATTTTAATGGTGAAAGTGGTTAGTTTATGGGACTTGCTGTTTTCTGCTCGTGTCATTAAAGTGGAGTTTCTTTGCCCATTTTGGGTCATTTTTTTTTTACATTTTTTTGGTTACCAGTGTTTTGCTTCATTTGGAGCTTGTTTTGATTGTAAGAAACATGTTTAAACAAATAGAGATAGTTATTTCTTCTGAATGTTAGTAAGTGCTTTCATGTAATGAATGTTTTGCTCTCTTGCATCATGCCTAAACTACCACTCCTCAAGATTATTGTTTTTTTTTAAATATGTATAACCCATTGGACACATCAGCCTTACTTCTTGGAGTAAACTATGAGATGTGATAGGCTAACTGACTTGCTCAGAATCATAAATTGCACCAGTAGACTCATGTTAGCCAAGCTTGTATTGCAGATGACCGAGTACAGCAGTTCATGTTATCACTTGTGTCACTTTTCCAAGTCACACAAGTAACATCCTACTCTGCCTGCATTTGTCTGATTAGTAGTCAGATCTCCACTGCCTCCTAGAAAAAATGTGAGAGAATGTTTTACACTGCCAGTTGTTCTTTCTTCAAGCTGTAGGGACCCTGGAATAAGAATAATAAAGTAAGGGGTTGTAAGAGTAAAGCCCCCCATATCAAGGGGTCAAAGGGCAAAAAGTGTGTATTTTTTTATGTTGCATGTTCTATTGTCACAAGTTCAAGTGCATGAGATCCAAGTCTGTGTGTGTGAGCTTGTTAAAAGCATTTGTTTGTCAGGCTTTTGTAATGCATGCTCAGATAAATTGAGAATACATAGTGGAGCCATACAGATGGAGGTTGTAGGAAGGAAACACTGTTTCAGGATGTAACATTCTCAGAGCTTGCCTACCCAGTAAAATGTACAGCAAATATGTTTTACACAGGTTTTATGCACAACTTACCCAGAAGGAGTCAAGATTTGGAAGAAAGAAGTTACAGCAAAGCTACATGAAGCCCAAAGGATAAATGATACAATACCATCTTTACCTGTGCTATTTGTTTTTCTCTTTATTTTTTTTTTGTATGGTACTGCTGCCGGACTTGCAGCAATTTTCATTAGAATATTATCTAGTGAGATCACAAAACAGAGAAACATTATGTGCCTTTTTAAAAACGATTGAATTATGCATACATACAGTCCCTCTCCTGGTTCTATAGCTCATAGAGGGCCAGTTCTTATGACCTCCATGACAGTCACCCCACCGGATATGTTTCTATAGTTGTCCTATGTTCTGTTTTCTAATGGAGCCTTTACGTGGGGCTATATCGTACTGTTTGTAGGTAAACCACTGTCACTGGGCACAGCTTGCAGGCTATATCGTACTGTTTGTAGGTAAACCACTGTCACTGGGCACAGCTTGCAGGCTATATTGTACTGTTTGTAGGTAAACCACCTTCACTGGGCACAGCTTGCACATTGTACTCATTCCTTAGCATTTGCATCATACACCTTTATGTACCCACCTTCAGGCAGGTGGCAGTGTGTTAAGTGTTATCTCAAAGCCTCAGAGTTACAAGAAAGAGAAAAGGTTATTGTTAGTCTGTTTATATTTCCTTCAGACACACACATGTACGCACTCACACAAGTATGTATGCATGTACACACTCATGTTCACACACACAAATGCACACACTGACACAAGTGCACATGTATACACACACACACACACACACACACACACACACACACACACACACACACACACACACACACACACACACACACACCCACATCTGTTGTCTCTCCAAAATATTTTCAGCTCAGATCAGCTGCAGTACTGTTAGATGTCTTGCCTTGACATTGTTTGCCATTTTCATAAATACAATGCAAACTTTGTAAAGAATCTGTATAGTTTTTTGTTTAAAATTTCACTGTTTGCTACAGAAAGTTTGAAATGATAGTTTTCTATTAGACTGCACCATACATTAGTATTCTGACAAAATATTGCATTTCTTACTGATTTTCTACTGTTGAGGACATCTTTTATAACCTCTATGTATTGTTCAGATATATATTTTTAGAATAAAATGTATCGGCTCTTAGCAATGTATGTAACAGGAAAAAAAACAGTGGATTACCATAAATCAGACTTTTAAGTAGAGAGAGAGATCTCAAAGTAAGTTAAAGTTCCACTAATAATGAAGGATATTCTAATTGGTATGTGAATCCTGTGAAGGCAGACACAGTAACAGAACATGTTTATAATGCCAAGTGAAGAACATAGGAGATTGTGAGTTTTACAGAAGGCATGGAATGAGAAGTAGCCATATACCTTATCAATAAAGTAATCTAATTCCGGATTATCACATGTTTAATAGACTGAGTTCAAAATCAGACAGAAACAGAGAGGGAGACTGTTACCAGTCGAAGCTAATGTTCACAAGCATAGGAGAGCATGTCTGATAGAGAGAGAGAAGGGGATATTTGGCATTGTCAAGAAAGACTGTATAATCATGTACAGAATCAATTGTTAGCGGTGATTCAGTGGGGATAAGATGTTTTTTAATGTGGAAGTCTTATTTATGTATTTGGTGGGGGATTATACTGTAGAAGTGTTATTTAAGTATTAGTGGGGGCAAAATCTTTTCTTGGAGAGACAAGTAGTGAGCATATTGCGGATGTAGAGCTGGTACTTCATAGAGAAGAATTCCACTTACTGTTATCTAGAATTGCTAAATTCCAAACAGAAGAAAATTCCAGTTCACCTTAGTAAGAAATTGCTGCAACACATAAATTGTGGCATAGAAATGTAGCTCTTGAAAATGATTGTGCTGTATAACAACTTAAATTGCAGGTAATGAAGGGAAATGTCTTAGCTCATTGTCTGCACAAAAACAGTGATATTTCTGAATGTGGCTTGTAAGAATAATAGTATTTATCTGCACACATCCATTAGTTTATTTTCTTGACAAGAACTCCGTGCACACATCCCCATATTTTCACATCTCATCTTCAGAAGTCACAGTTTGTAATATTCCCTCTTGTTTCAAATCAGAAAAAACTAAATAAATGTATCTTTACTTAGTGCAGTCCTCCTCCCATTCAGCTGCAGTGCATTGCACATTCACCTTAATACATTTCTACTAAAACTGAAATACAAGCACCGTAATTTGGCCTTTTAACCCCTATAGTTATGCAGAATGTTTGCAATCTCTGTGTTAGTATGCCAATCTGCCAATCATCATCCTTTTTTCTTCATCTTTCCCTTTTGCCAGCGTAAGGCAATGGATTCCGATAAAGCTGGACCTTGGACAGAAGTGGCTACATTAGACTGATTAAATAGTGTGGCTATTTCAGTTGGCACGTCCCACACTGATTAAGTGTACTGGATAAGTATGAGTTCAATTCATGTAAATCCTCCTTCCAGACATTGTCTAACGGCCTCTCCTGGTTAGAGTAATGATAGTGGCAAGATGAGCAGGGTAGGCAAGACTTCCTTACTCCGAGCACAAGTCATCTGCTACAGCTCATCTGTGCAATCTCCAGCCATTCCCAGGCAAAGTCAAAGACAAAATCCCTCACCCCACCATTAGTCTTGTGTGTGTTCCTTTCCAGTGATGTACTTATGGAAGTTGCCCAGAGGGCATCCTTATTGGGTGCCCAAACCACCTCAATGGGTACCTGTCAGCTGAGAATTGCAGTGGGTGTGCTCTGAAGTCCTCCAAAATTATTGAGGCTCTCCCTTTATTAAGGAGAGTGAGCCCAGCTATTCCAGATAGGATGTTTATTTCTCCTGCTTGCATCTGTGATCACATTTATTCTGTCAGTACCAAAAGCGCATAAACAGTGGTAAGAATGGGAACATAGACTGCCTGTCATGATTCACTTCTCATTTCATTACCACTGTCCATTACAATGGCTGAAGCACTAAAACCACTACATCTATCCACTGGTCATGCTCCTGCTACCCTTTGCTCTTACTGGTAAATACACCCCAATTATAATTACATTCCCTCATTACACTATGTCGCTACTCCCCCACCCTGAGAGAGCAATCCATGCTTTTCTGGCAGAGAACCATAAACTCAGATTTCAAGGGGGTGATTTTTCATCCAAGCTGCTATACACTCAGTATTGAACTGCTCTAATGCACTTAAATCAGCCAAGCCTCCATGACATATTGAGCACTTACATGGTGTTGCTTATATTCGTCAGCTCAAGCAAAGACATTAGGCATGATTTAGTTGGATACTTTGCTCACAACATACATGCAGTACTGAAAAAGGGAATTCTCCCATTTCTTAAGGGCACTTCCAGCAGGAGAATAAAAATGTTCAGTACATTTCCTTGGGACAACAATAATAAGGTTAGGCAAGTACTGTTGTTTTTTAATGAGAGCATAAGGAGGTCCACAAATATAAACTTTCAAAATGTTTAGGATCCACAGTTTATCTTGGCAATTCATTTGTATTGTCCTTGATGAATCAGTTGAAAAAAAGATGCACGTCCTGATCTTGGGATGCAGTAATTGAGTTTGCTGGTGGTTTCTGATCTGTTATGTCAATGAAAAGCAGCAGATAGTTTCTTGCAAATGATACTGGGGAGCATGAAAAGTGCTACACTTTGCCTGTAATACTCAGATTTTTTTTCTGAGCAGCTTTCCCGTTACTGAGAAGTCCTTTGGAAGTAACTGATATTCATATGGCTCATCATCTCCACTGGCACAGTGTTCGGAAGTATTAACTAGAGCCCTACTGACTACAATTTTATTAGGGGCTTGGGTATTTGTTGGAGTTGGCAGGGACTAGGAAAGTAATGTTAAGGCTTTGCCTGCTCATCTGTTTTCTGTGTTGAGACAAGAAGAGTTGCTTTTGGGTCAGGTCTTGCTTATTGCCCAGTTGAAACTGGGACATCTGGAGTGACAAAAACTGAGATAGGCATGTGGGTAGGATTTTAGTGCCACTGTCACATAAGAGTTTTGGAAAGCTGCTAATCCATGTCTCATAGCATGTAGTAACTGTAGGAGTGGACCAGCATGTAAAAGTGTATGACCCTGCCCACTCACTAGCCTGCTCTTGAGCTGACTGTACTACGACATTACTTCTGAGCCATTCCAGTCCTTGGTCACTAGGGCATAGAAGCCATACTGTACTTCATCTGCTAAAGGAGGATCTTGCCCAACAAGTGAGACAGTCTGGAGATGCTCCATGAAAATGATAGACTCCAAATAAACTGAACTGGTAAGGGGACTAAAGTCAGTGTTGGCTCTTGCAACTAACAGAATAAGAAGAATTGGTTTGGAGGGCTAACTTGTCTAATTAAGATAATTTAATAGGATTAATCCAACAATGAAACTATTGAAAAATCCATGGGCAACATGGACTAATCCAAACAGGAATATATCATCCTGCTACTCTGTCCATATTGATGGGCCTCAGTCTAGCTAGTAATCTGTAAACATGTAATACTTTGAGTAGATGAAAAGACATAGACAGCCCTACATGTCCCCACTGAAGTCTCAAACCCCACAAACTGAAAGAAAAATTATATGTAACCTAGATTATCCATGTATAAGCAGAGCGTTAATAATTTGTCATTTACAAAGGAGGGAAGGAAGAGGCCTACAAGGAGCAACTGCATAATTTGAAAATCAAAGCATTCCAATTTGGTTATATCTAACAAAAATGTTCTGAAATTAGCAAAGGAGATGCCAACAATGACAAAAATCAATGTATATTGTAAAATCAACAGAAGACCTATCATTAGTAAACTAAGGAGGTCTTTGTCAGTCTAGGTGATGAACTATGATTTTTTTCATAGAGTTAAAATTATAAACTAGTGCTGTAAAAGAAATTAAGTTTATTAAAAAGTTTGAATACCCAGACCATTATTCCAAGTTTATCTGTGTTTCAGAGAGAATTCATCTGTCTGTCATTTCTAACCAGTGACTTTAGCTTTCATTCTGTAAGGGCAACCTTATGCAAGATTCAGAGAAGTGGGGAAAGCCCTCAACTATGGGACATGAACTTTTAATCAAAAAGAGAAGAAGAAATATTTTATTTCAGTTCTACTTGAATATTGCAGTTACACTTATTACCGGTGTGGTAATCCTGTTTTATACTTGAAAACATTTACCAATGTTTTAGCCAAAAACTTATCTGTTTTCATTTTTTTTAACATTTTCTGGGACATTTGTCTTATGGATGGCTTGATTTGTCTCTTGTAGCTTCATTTACAGTTGTGTGAGAATTGTGAATTACTGCAAGATCTGATCATACCTTTATACATTTTACTATACTTCAATTGCCATAAGTAGAAATAGTTGTAGAAGTTAACTGTTTATACTTGAACTCAGCCTGGAACCTTAGCCTTGTAGTTTCATTTGCAGTTTCTGGGAGAATTTTGAACTCCTGCAGGATATGAGCCTTATTTAGACCATTATCACTGCATTTTTCCATAAACAGTGTTACTGGTAAATATCTGCCTGGTCTGGAGCCTTTACCTGCAGTTTGAATTGAAATAGTGGTAGTACTGTAATTTTGTGCTGCAGGCTTTCTGATTCTGTGCTTCAACAGCTGCATGTATTCCAGGCTTGCTATTAGTCCTATAGCCTGCTTATCATTTCACTGCTTTAAAGTCACATTTCAGTGCCTTTCTGTTTTGTTACATGTTACTGTTTTCCCATGTTCTTATTTCTTCTACAGTATTATAACCCTCTCTGCCCCTATTGATTAAGTGCTGCTCTCCCTTCTGCCCCCTAGTGTTTGCACACTAATTACAGTTGGGGCAGGGAGCAAAAAGTACAAAGGCTAAAGTTTCTGAAGTTCTAACCTGCTGGGGACATTGACCTGTAACTCAGAGTCATAAGATTGAGGAAACTGTGTGATTTGCTATAGGTTTTGAAGTCCAAGAGTGACACTATTGGCTATATTTGATTGGATCCCACTTTAACTTGTCTGCTATAACCTTCCCAGAGTTGCACCCACCCAGGGGTCTTTTATTAAAGACTCTGAGAAGTGTTGTAAACTCTGAGCTGTGAGAAATAAGCTTTTTATCAAAAAAGTGAAGAAAAAAGCTTTTATTTTAATTCTACTTAAATATAGGGGTTGAACTTGTAGTTCCATCTGCAGTGATGCTGTTTTGTACTTTTCTCATTTTCCATTGTTTAGTCAAAATGTTTTCTTTTTGCATTGTTTTATCTTGTTCTAGAACCTTAGTCTTGTAGCTTAATTTGCAGTTGTGGGGTAATTGTGAATTACTGCCAGATCTGAACATTGTTTATGCATTATACTGCACTTCTGTCTCCATAAATAGAATTACTTGTAAAATGTATATATAATTATCAACTGTCGGATGGGTAAATTAGCTAGGCTTAAAATGGCCAGTAACAGTAGCTAGCCTAGTACGTACCTAAAAAGCCATCTCTGTAAATACCAGAGATCTGTTATCTATCTGCCCATAATTTATTCTTAAGAAAATACTTCTCAGTGACTATAGTCATGTGATGTAAACCAAGTTTTTTCAAACCACAAATGTGATGGCTTTAGTGACAGCAAAGTAACATATTAATGTTAACACCTAATACACTTATCTCCTTAAAAATGTATATGGTATTTCTCATGCCATTAGGTAGTGATCATATGATAGAAATCTGTAGGGGTGATGGATTAATGGTAAGGCTATATATCAAGCAGGATGCCACATCAGTTCTTAGAGTGACACTATAACAGTACATCTTTTTTGCATTTTTTCTCTTTTTATGTCTTCTATTTTCTAATCTGTGTTTCCTTCAGGTATAAATTTATTTGAGAATCTTACAAACTCTTGTACCATAGGTTCATAGGTTTATACTAGGCTATCTGCCCTAAGGCATTTATAAGCCTTATATGAAAAATACTGTGCACATTAGTTTGTTGTGCCTCTGTCCAGCAGTGACACAGAGATGATTCGATCTCCCATCCACAGGTCAAGATTTCTCTTGAACAGAGCCAGCGTGATAAATCTATCCCTCCAGCAGTGGTTTTGGTGGATTTGGATTTTTGAGGTGGAGCATGTCCATTAATTCCGGGTTGGACATGGCCTTGTAGTTTCTTCAATCTGGCAGCATATGACAGATTTTGGAGTCCCTTTATCCTTTTGGTGAGGAACTTTTGGGGTCTCAGATGTCTGGTGAGATACATCCCGGATGGGGCATTGTACTGTATCATTGGTCTGATAAGTGAAGAGTACAGGGGAACAATGACCTCACTAGATCTGGATGTGAATCCCTTCATGATCAGGTGGGCAATGTAGAAGGTCTTTCACTGAACCATGAATGCCATAATATATTTAAAAATATTTGATACTGTTTAAAACGATCCATTCTATGCTAATAGTTTGTCTAGAAATCCTAGGTACATTTCATGGGCCATTACTACTTCTCTACTTTGTTTACTGAGGTCCAGCTGCTCAAACAGTTATTGATGTCTGCATACGTTGCAAAGACCAGTATTATTTGAGCCTGTTTTATTTATATTTTGTCCCTGAAGCAGTCACCAATTTTTTATCCAATGTGTTCTCGCCAATAATCAGTATGCAGGTGAAATGAACGAGGATGCTAGGCAGCAATATGACAGCACAATTCAAAAATTACAGCAATCTCACCAAACATTGCCAGGAAGTTGGCCTCAAGGGCAGTGTATTTAATTTATACAGGTGATAGAGTGTAAGAGATTCACAAGCAAGCATTAACATTTCTAATAGGGGTGCCTCCCTTCATGATTTTGTGGCTTGGTAAACATTTCCTAACTTGTTTCAAATATGTATATGTGTTTTGATAGCTTTTTGGAGTTTTTTTTTACTGTATTTTGAAGAAAGTTAACTTAAGTAATACATGGGCATAGCCACTTAAGTGTGTTCTAAGTGAATTTTTAAAGTGATAAGAGATAGGAGCAGAAATCGGAGCAGGAGGGAGATTATTCCAGGTTCTAGCTATGGAGTAGGAGAACCGTGCTTTTTCTTCAGTATTGTTGGCCATAGAGATACAGAGGAGGGGTTTGTCAGAAGATCAGAGAGGATGATTTGTATTATAGTGAGTGAGAAGTTGGCCTAGTGCAGGTTTTTATCTGGATGTGTTACCACATTGTAGGGATTTCCTGTGCCTATATAGTGTTCCCATTTTTTTATAGACTTTTTTGATAATTTGTGAAATGTGGACGTCAAAGTGTAGATTTTTATTTGTAGATTTTCTTTGGTAAGGTTTACTCACAGAGTTTCAAATCTGCAAGTTAAAATCAATGAGTTGAATCCACATCCGTTGAGTATTCGCTAACTACACATTAACCGAAAGACAACTATATTAGATCTTATTTCAACTAAAACCAAAAACACATTGTAACCACCACTGGAAAGAATTTATTGACATCAAGTGATTGCATGCAACAATATTAATGGACTTCCTCAGAATTAAAATACTTAAGACATCACTTCCTTTATACCTCACCAATCATGTGACTCTTATTTCTGCAAGAGCAACTAATATATATTTTTTGTGACACTCATTACTTTGCATGTAACCAATCGAACATAAGCCAGGATGTTTAAACTCCAGTTGCATCTGTGTCCTATTCTGTAATATGACACAATCATCAAGTACACTGTACTTACCTTCCTGGATGTAGAAAACCGAGACAATTTCTAACATGTCATATGTTGAAGCTATTGCAGGGAATGTAACATTTATATATCTTATCAAAACAAGAGACCAATATCTTTGCACTTTCTTCTGGAAACAGTGGTGAAGCTTTGTGTATCTTGCATATTAGAAGGCTCAGCTAATACCTATAGAGCTTACAGTGATGTCTCACTTTATGCATAGAAATTACTTTTTCTTGAGTAACAAAAAGGGACTTTTTGTGTTAAATTGTCTAGCCTTTGGGTGGTATAAGCTGAAAGATATCCCAGTCTGCATGTGCTGAGTTTAAATTATTGATTTTATTTATTCATTTATCTGTCTATAGTTAACTATGTAAGTGAACTCGTCCAAAACTCTTTTCAGACTCAACTTGGACAACCTTTGGAAAGAAAACAAACTAATGTGCATAATTAATATCATATACAGAGAGACAACAGCATTATAAAAAGTTAAAAGCAAGCATCTGACTAATACATGTAGTGATCACAACAGGAAAAAGGCAAGCTGTTATAGAGGCTGACTGCCTTTCAAAGAGATCCAGTGCGTGCATATTAGGAAGTGGCAGCTAAATCATGAAGGTTATTGCCCTGCAATGGAGAAAAGGTCAACACACTGAATGATAATGATTTACAGCTAAGACATTATGACTGAAATCAATAAATTTTGGTCACTACATCACTGTGTAAAATGCTGTTTTGCCTCATGAGAAAGACATTAAGTTGTAGGTATTTTTTTTTTTTGATGAGTTGCTATTTAAAAATACTGGTTATATCTTGTTACAAAGATAGTCTTACAGAACAAATAAGCTGAAGTAACCCAGACTGACAAATTCTGTTATAGAAGGATGGATTACATAACAGAACAGAGCGTGGTGTATCAGTCTCTTGACCTGATTTGTTATTTTCATCAATGGAAACAGTCATGGTTGCAGCTAAGTTCATAGTTCAGAGCAATAAAACATACACATTAAAATATGTCAAACAGACATTTTCAGGCACATAAGGAATTATTGAATTATGTTTTAACAAAGTTCAGTTACCTTTATAAACTCTTTTGAGACCATATTCTAGCAGTTTCAATATCCTTATAAAACTACACAAATTAGAGACTGAACTACACCACCCACACTGTAGATTAACATTAGAGCATGTCTATTGCTAAACTCCATTACTGTCTGCTAATTTCCTACTCGGACTGCAATAAACTTAGAAGGTCATATTTGCGCTTGCTTCTACTTTTATCTTGCCTTGCAATGTTTGTTACTTTTCCATTTATAACTTTCTACAATATTCAAACTAAGTTCTTATAATGGCAACATTTTGCTTGAGTAGAACTTCTAGATTTTACAGATCTGTCTGGAAAGAACTCTGAAAAATACCTATGGAGGGGGAGATGTATTAACATTACACTAAATGCACTTACAGCACTTCACAAAGTATATTTTTAAACTGCAGCCATTAACAGTAATTAAATTTACACAATTACCCCTTAGTTAGCGAGAAAATTGTCCAGGTACTTAATAGCTAAGGTGCTTGAGATGGCCTTACAGAAGGACAACTGTAATTGTTTTCACCATATGCAAACCTGTAAAATAGCTAATATTTTATTTGATACTACTGATGTTTTTACATCTAGTCTAAAACATTAGAACTCAAAGTCAAAGCTATTCAAAACTGTATTCTTGAATTTTTGTGAGTACATATGATATCAAAACATTTAATAAGTATGTTCCTGACTTTTTTTTCTGAGTATGTACAATGTTAAAGCAGTTCATAACTGGTTCTTGATTTTTGGTGTGTATATACATACTTGAACAACTTAGTTTTTGCTGAAACTAGTTTTATGAAGTGAAAATGCAGCTATAGATTGGAAACATTGATTTAGCACACTGAGCATTTTATCACTGTAATGTACGACTATTGTTACTATGAAGCTTTCACCTTACAGTACAAAATATTGACATCAGCGCTAGCAGTAGGAAAATGCTGACCAGGATATTTAAATCAGGAATGGCAATAAAAAAAAAATGGCTCCAACAATAGCAGTACAATGAAAAATATGACTGCATTCTTTTAACAAATCTTTTAATTTATCACTTTTGCATACTTGTGGATAACTAATCATTCTACAAATGTGTTTTAAAATTAAATGTAAAACTGATGAAAGATATGAAAGATATCTAACAGAAGCCTATTGTTCAATAAAATAGTTTGCCATATTTACATTTAGATTTTTATTGCTTTGCAGAATACAGGAAATACATTAACTGGTTCTAAAAGCAAAATAAACTTTATTACAAAATATGTATAGCTATATTTTAAAATAATGCAACACAAAACAACTACAGAACAGTAGCATTCTTAGAGCTATTGTATTATGATGATGTGCATATATGAAGCATTACCAGTGAAATGTGCTGTTGTACCATTTAGTACTCAAAAGAGATGTGCAATCAATTATTTACTGACAGAAGCCGTACTGAGCACAATGTACAAGTGGAATATTCAGAAAAGTATAACATAGTGTGTGTATATATATATATATATATATATATATATATATATATATATATATATATATATAGACCGAGGTAACTATTTAGTAAACAAGATTAGTACAGATCTCAAGAATCATACAGATATATGAAGGTCACAGGTCTTAGCAATAATGACAATTATGCCACATGTCATAACTAATGGCACATATCACCAGGCAACAGAGCAGAGGTGAAACAGTAAGCCAGTGCGTCAGGCATTCTAGCATACAGCTCATCCACAATGACTGCAGACCAGAACCACAGACCCTAGGACTGCTTCCAGTCAGAAGTTTGAGACAAGATAATGCGTTCCAAAACTACACAAATTGAAGTGAAGTTAAACACTAGTAATGGAGAGCTTCAAAAGCTCGTGTTATACATTTAAAGCATTTTGTATAAAGGGCTACATTTCCCAGCACCGCCCATGTGGGTGGCTGCACCCACCACGCCTCTTCTACTAATTCCAAGATCACTGTTCTTTGGAGAAGAGGGAATACACTGAGATACAGCAGTTTCAGAGTTGGTTAATATTTCCCCATGATTGTAGTTACATTTTTTCAGTTATGTGAATTGCAGTTCTAGGCTTTAAATATGGAAGGAAATGTCTTTGCACAATTTGTATGTGCATAGAACTGTATGATGCATAAGAACATGGTCACAAAGCAAGACCACAAAAGATATATAGATGCATAACCACATTGTACAACGAAAAAGCCCCCATAGCTAAGTCTGTAGACAGTGACAACTCAGTTAAAGGTAGATTAGGAAAGCAACTGTGGGAATATTTATCATGCACTGAAAGCTGATGAAGGCACCTCGTAGGATTTGCTAATTAAACGAGACACGCATAGATTATACACACAGCAGAGCTAAAACTTGTCATATACTTACTACAAACAAAAACTATAAGACTAAATACTACAAAATATATTAAATTGTTCATTTTCTTTTTAAATGCTTAATCAAATTCAAGGCCACAGTAGACCATAAGTTTCGCAGCACTTAGTAAGGACAGGGAAGCAAAAATAATTCCAGATGTGGTGTCAGCCTCTCACAAGATACATGCACATACATGCACTTACAGATGCACACATACCCGCACACATATGGCATGCACCTTTAGGCAGTTAGGAGGATCTATGGCACATCTTTGGGGTGTAGGAAAAAACTGATGCATCCAGTGAAAATGTATGCTGAAACTGGATATGAAATGGGGTATGAAGACTCCGCAGAGAAGACACATTACCCGAGGACTGAAATGATGAGCCAAGCACTGTAAGCCACTGTGTCGTCGGGTGCTCTTTGCAGAGATGTGTTCAAATACAAAAGTAATTTGCATATAGGAACATGGAAAAGAGAGCAGAACTATAGAAACATAATGTAGGCAGTGATGAAAAGAGAAGGACTTTATAAAAGGGGACTATGATTGTTAAGCACTGAAAGCCTAATTAACACAACCACTTATAAATGACTGACAAAAACTGTAGTCAATAAAAATACTGTCTTCAGAAGAAGTATGTTAAGCTTGTCTAATAAATATAACTTGCCAAAAGTGTGTTTATTTCAGAATTAATCTGCTTAGGTGGGGAGAAGTACAGATTTTCCACATGACCGATATGGAAGTCTTTGCTCTATAGCAGCAAATTTGTTTTCTTTGTTTGGACAGGATTTTCATGCATTTAGGGGGGGGGGGGGCACTGGTAGGCATTGCATGTATAGTGGAATTTTAGAAAAAATGTGTGCTGGGCATTCACAAAATAACCATGTGATAGCAGCATAGATTAGAAGGAAGTAAAGCTGCACAGATATAAAGAGTAGAAGAACTGGATCTGTCATTCGACATTTAACGTGACCCTCTACTTCTTTACTTTAGCCAGTATACCCAGTAAAATGTGTACCTACAATTTCCATAGCATAGATACTCCATCACTGCCACACACCTGTCGTATGAAAACAATTAAAATAATCAAACTAGTACAATAGAGTAGTGAGCTCCGCTGGCCCAGAAATGTTACATTCCCAACTTTTGACACGTATGACTGTGGTTCAGACTTAGACACCTGGATGCTAGAAGAGCTAAAACTGGGTAAGGGAAATTTGAACAGTTGTTGGTTTGCCCCCATAGTTGGGGAATAGCCATAGCTGTTCCAGTAGGACACCAGTAATGACACAACTTGCAAAGTGGTACACTGCATACCCAGAAGGTGTAACATTGTGGAAACTATGCATGGCGTTTCCAGTGTGAGTGTTAGTCACACCTACTACAAGAGGAAAATATCAGGTGTGTAAAGAAATGTAATCCCCCACTGCACATGATGGCACCATTCCTAAAGCTTTAACACTTGGCTACCAGGGTAATGAATACACTGGTGGGTTCTCATCTCTAGTTGGAACAAATGAGTGTGTAGTGCCATTGAGGGTGAGAAATTAGTGTTATTGTTGTACTAGGGACTCAAAATTAACAAAAAAGGTACAATGGCTTAGGCATAAGTGCATATCAAACAACATACAGTTGAAAGTGCAGTCATTCATGATGCTTGCTATATGGCTGCACACATAATGCAGGTGATGGGTGAGACATTAGTGTCATTGTTGTACTAGGGACTCAAAATTAACAAAAAAGGTACAATGGCTTAGGCATAAGTGCATATCAAACAACAAACAGTTGAAAATACAGTCATTCATGATGCTTGCTATATGGCTGCACACATAATGCAGGTGATGGTACAGCAACAACTGACTCAAATATGCAGTTGAGTAACTTCTAGACCTTGGGTAACAGCAGTGTCTGGGATATCTTTAGGTGCTGGATATGCAAGCAGTACCTCCTATAGTATCTGACACTGTGCTGAAATTAGATGCACTGAAACTGTAATACTAAACAAAAAATGTTGAAATTTCAAGATGACAAAAGGTAAATATATGAAATTCGTGTATGCATAACTTTAGACAAGTGTTAGTATGGCTCACGTAGGGACGCATGTTGAAATTAAAATGCCTGCAGCAACAGAAATGGAAAGAACAGGGATTGTCCCCCTGCAGAACCAATGTTTGCTTTGTTTTATTTTACTTACAGGGATTTCAACATTTTCAACCTTAAGCATTTTGATATTTCATCATTCTTAGTGTTATGGCTTCATTATGTTTTGTAGCCCAGCATCCGACATTCTACTTGTATAGGTATAGACACATATATATGTGCTAGTGTGTGCTATTTAAAAATACAAGTACTGTATATCATCTGTAGTCAACATTACCAATAATAGACTCTCGTATAATTAACCACAAGCCACTGACTACACTTTCCATCAAATAACTCATACATGGCATTACTACTAGTCACAGAACAGACCTCACAGGCTTTCTTTTTGAATCAATCAATATGCAAACAAAACATCTTACAAGCACACAAATAAATTAATGTTACTGCAAGCTAAATACCTAATCTCCTTGCAATGTCTTACCTGCCTCAGAACATAGTACCAGCATATTTATTCCTTACAAGAGCTTTATGTCAATGGTCATTCCCCCCATACCACCCCCAACATGAGGACTTTTTCTCATAGATATTATTTCTATACATTAACTTTTTTTTTTTTTTTTTAATTTCTCCAAGTCTTTTGGGTTTCTAATACTATGATGGGAATGAGGCCCATTCCTAAGTCAAAGTACAATTAAAGTTCATGACATTTGTATTGTTTCAGTCTTTGATGTTGTCCAGAAGTGCTCTTCACAGCACCCACAGTGTTTTTAGTAATGACTCCTCCTGCAGTTCATATGGAGTTAGATGTATTGGTAACCTATCCAAGTACAATTGTAATTTTTTTTTTCATTTCATTGCTCCTACTACTATTGGAACTGTCTGGGTATCCTTCTTCCACATTGCCCTCATTTCTGCTTGCAAATCCTGGTATTTTATGACTTTGTGTCTCTCTGTACTTTGACACTAGTCCCTGGGTGTAGCTTTTCATGGACTACTATATCTGTTTTTCTTGCCTCTATTTTTGAGCTGTTGGTAATGGGTGATCCCATGTGATATAAATTTCATCATTTTCTATGATCCTTTGTGGCTCACGTTTTCAGTATTTTTCAGATAGCCTCAATATTATATTTGCGCAATCCCCAATGAAACAGTCTTGCCAAACTATTATGCCTTTCAGTATACAGTCCTTCTGCCATGTGTCTGTTTCTCCCACATGTTCAACAGACTTTGTAAATAAACGTGTACGTAGTCCGCTGTCTTGGGCTGCCAATATTAATCTTTCATCTCTTGGTTTAAATTCACCTCTCCTTAGCCATTCCTGTGTTCGATCCTGATCAACATGAAATTGCTCCAAGAGTTTTCCATACTTACAACTATATTTATGGATTTTCCACATTTCTTGCTTTCTCATTTGATCCTTCACCTTGTATTCTTTCTTTTGTTTTTTTTTGGCGCATTCAGTTGCTGGCCGATTTTTTATCTATTTCTGGTTTAATATCCATTCCTGCTTGACGCCAATATGCTTCTGCTAAACTAAGAAGGGAAGTCATCTTAGACTTTGTTCTCATCATGTTTCAAAACTTTCACTACTTTTGGGTCTTGTGAGGTTAGTAGATATGTATGCAGTCCCACGATTACAGATCTATACATGTAATCAATTTCGAGGAGGCCTAAACCTCATTCGGAATGGGAAATATATAATCTTGTTATGCACTGATTTTTATAAATCAGTTGATGAGCATGAAGCATCTTTCTTGTTTCCCTGTTTAACCCATCCACCACCTTTTGGGGCCAGTCAGTCACACCAAAACTGCGAGTTAGGACAGGAAGAGCAAATTTGGTTTATAGCTTGGATTTTGTTCCTAGAAGTCAACACTGTTTTCAGTATTAATTTTAGTCTTCTAAAATATTCCTTAGAGTTTTATTTGCATTTATGTGTGTTTTATTGTTGATCCTTCATCAGTTCCCAAATATTTATATACTCCCTCTTGCTCAAGGTCTTTTATATTACATTCCTGTCCCAGACTGATATTTTCTTGGTGGTGCAGATTTCCTGCTTTAAAGGTTGCTTTTGCACATTTATCAAGACCAAATGAAATTCTTATATCATCTGAAAAAGTTTTGATAACTTGCAGTTGTGCTTTCAGTTCCTCATCTGATGAACTATATAGTTTTAAACATTTTGCAAAAAAAGATGAGGTCTTTAGACTTTTTTGTTTTTCTTGGAACCAAATTATTGCCATGACCTAATCTGTTAAGGCAACTTATCTGGTTAAGGGCAAGACAAAAGGGCAGCAGTGACAGAGAGTCACCCTGGAATATTCCCCTCTGAATTTTTATCCCTGGAATAATAATTTGTCCTTTATCATGGCTTAAATGCAAAATGGTTTGCCATTGTTTCATGGTCACTGTAATGTAATTTATCAGTGTAGGGTGTATCTTGTACATTTTTAAGCACTCTTTATTTTTTTTATCCATGACTGTGGGATACTGTCAAAAGGTTTTTCTTTGTAGTCTATCCATGCCATACGTAGATTCTTCCCATTTTTACAGTTCTGCACTATGACTTTATTTAGCAATAAATGATCCTTTGTTCCATATGACTTTGTTATAACCATTTTGTACTGTTGCCATGATTGAGTTTCCCCATGACTACAGAGATTTCACTTCTATAATGGAATGTTGATCACAGTCAGCTGAAAATGAGGTGACTAAATGTATAGTAAAATATATCTATATTTAATTCTCTCTATTTTATATATATATATATATATATAATATATATATATATATATAAAAAACTATAATATTGTACAAAAATATAGTATGTTAGAACAAAATGGAATTATCACAATGAAGCCAACAGATATAACTAGCTTTCAAAACTGGAAAGAATTTCAGACCACAAAGGAGGAACTCCTCCATATTTTCCTTGTAACACCACCTCACCCAAAATAACTTGGAAATGATCATCTCTGCCCTCAGTAAGGATAGAAACGCCAGTTCATTGGGACCAAATGAGATAACATGAATTTTAATTTGTGCAATTAAAACTGCCTGGTGTACTCCTTTATACACATTTCTAATAGAGCATTACATTTAAGTCCCTTATATATGGAGGCAGACTAATTCACAAGGGAAGCCCTTCAACAAGCCCCAATAATTAGAAACCAATCAGCCTTGTAAGCAAATTGTACAAGAAAAAACTAAATTAACACTCACAACAAGGTCCCATAGCAAAGCCACTCAAGTATAATTAGTTGCAGTACTAAGGAATTCTTCTGCCTATAGAATCAAGAAAACTAAGGATCATAAACCTTCAGCTATGGAAACTAGTTGCAGAGAAATTCAACTTTTCAGTGTACTGTCTGTACTTTAAAAAAGAAAATATTTAGCATATGGCAGGGTTGGCATGATAGTTGATGTCTCCACCTCTCGGAAAGATGTTTCTAATTCACTCAGGCTATAAGGCAAATTTACACATGCAAAGTTATCCATTGAGAAAAGAACCATCTAAGTGTCGCTTGTAATTCTGAAGCTCACCAACTCCTCATTTTAAAGTATTTACTTGGGACTACCACTTAAAGTATATAGTACATGGTGTTATATTATGTATTGCAAAACGCAATTGTCATGCTTTTCCATTTAAGAACAACATCCTCTGAAAATGCAAATTTGTCACCAATAACTACATGAAATAAGCAAAATATTAGTTTAGCTTTTGTTTTGAGTGGAAGCAAATCACAGCATCCACTGTGGTCTTTGTGTGGTAGTGGGTGGGGACTGACGTACTTCATGTATGTTAAATTATAACATAAACACCCACTACCATGAAAAGTTAGAAACATGAAATAAATGTGTAAACTATATGCAGTTGTAAATCATTTACAAAGCGGTTTGAAACAAATCTACATGGAAAGTATAGCAATTTACTGTGTTTTACTAAAGTCAGATTTAATTGTATATGCTACAATATGGCACTTCTGAACATGTATGCTCAAACAGTATAGGAAATGTTTGTATGCATTTCAGATCACAGAAACCACTGGTATATTTTATAACTTGCTAATGTATTATGTAATAGTATAAATACTGAATTTGATTACATTTTCAGATACCTGATGTTCTGCATTGTGTTAGCCCCCCCAACAAAATTATATAGATCATGTTTAACTTGATTTGTTGTGACACTTACCTGGTTAACCCCTTTTTTAATGTGTTGATCAAATTGCTGTTATTTCAGGACAGCAGATGAGCTATGAAAAAACATACATTTGAATTTTAGTATTTTGATTAATCAATATAGCAAGATATCTCGCTTTTTTGTCTGTAATATGGTTAGGTAAAAATGTGCATTATCTTTAACAACTCCCCATGGACTCTATCCCAATACAGATAACAAGCACTGATGTCTCATTAGTGTATATCTATATTTTATTGTTTAATAAATTAACTATATGTTCTAAAAAGTCGTCAACATTTAATTTAGTAAGTTATTAGCTAATGAGAACTCTCTGTAACTCTTGCTATCACAGTTCATACATAGCTGAATACAACTGTTATTACTACACACACATTTCACTCAGCCTACACAGTTGTTGCACAACTTGTACAGACTGGACAACAGTTTCCTTGACTCCTGCTCTAGGGCTCATAGCAACAATTCAAGCATGCTAGTGCTACAAAATACAAGTACAAATGTTTCTTAGAATTCCATAGTTAAAAGATTAAGCAACAAATTCAGCTGTACCATTTCCATAAGCAACTCTTCTGCATATTCCCATCTATATGTATTCCTGTAATATAGGACGGAGTCCAGGATAGGCAGTTCCCATTGTTTTGACCAGGATATTCTGCGTTAAGTCTTTCACTTCTGAAAGATGTCTATAACTGTTTTTTGGCACAACTTGGTGTTTTTTAACATACCACCCACACTGTCGTCTCCCCTCTCTTCTCTCAGATTCTTGTATGCACGTTAAAGGGCCACTACCAGAATCCGTTTCCAACTGTAGCATTACTTCTCTATTAAAAACAATGCAAGTCTAACGATAGGCTGAAATTTATAAAGAAGTATGTGCAAACACTAACATGAAACTATGTGCAAGACAAATGAGTGTGATGAATAAAATGATACCATAAAACCTGCCATTGTGCAGTAATAGCACCTTACTGGGAAATAGCTCCAGAATCACCGACAGGCCTAAAACATGTACCTGTATGCAGAGTGTAGAGTGTTTCAGGAGCATGAGTGCTGAGTTGTTGGGGACATTTGTGCTATTAATTTTTTATTCATTTATTTTGAGGGTGGGTCACAGCTGTGCAACAAATACCATGTATGGGTTGCAGAATGGATCTTTTGACTATGTATGGCACCTTTTAGAGATTCCTGGTCACTTTGGGTAACAAAGCTCCTTCTTGTACAAAGGTGTCATCTGTGCTGTGGCTTGCCAAGGTGATCTAGCTCTGTAACACTACTAGAATAAATGCATTTAGCTCCATGCCATACATATGTATCCCCCTTGCACATGTATGCTGGTAATTGAACTTGTATAGTGCGAAAAACATACAAGTGACATTATGTATATATATTATCTATTAATCGGTCGCACAGCTATGGTATGATGCTAGTTTATATTGCACTTGCCTCCTTTACATTCTTCCTGGGGAATTCTTTGTACGAGTCCTTACTATTTAGACTGGATTCACTTCTGCAGACTACTCGTTCATTAATCATGTGCCACTTGCACGACTGTAACAGGCTGTGAAATGGCCTTGTGGAATGCACAGCTTGTTTATGAATCTCAATGAAAAAAAATCAATACTTCTTAATGAAATTTTTGTGGGACCCTACTGTGCAATCAGTAACTGAACATGATCCACACTTTGGTAATATCATGCATGTCAGGTGAAATCATAAGACAATTACGACAAAAATGTTGTCATAAAAACTGAAATTAAATAAGCATATTAAAATCCCATCTTGAAGTTTATATCCACATGCATTACTTTTCTATTTGTCAGAATTTATACCCCTAGGCCATGAGCATTCATATACTTATTTTGCAGTTCTCAGTCAGTAACACTGATGTCAGTTTCCAAAGGATTGCAAAACATTTTTACAATACTGAAAGAAAATATTGAGGTCTATAAGCAGTCTTCTTTCAGGGTTTTTATAGTACTGTATCTTACCCACAAGCCTGATTTATTTATGTACTAATTTTTTAACTGGGGAGTTGACTGGCCCTGAGAGCCTTTTCAGTCATGAACTGGGCCAGGCCATGTGGCACAGCAATGACATATAAAGCATGTAGCAAAGAACCAGTTGCATTCTGCAATGGGTGCAGTATTAAATACAGAGTCTGGTTATGAAAAGAATATGGATACAATGGTTCAGTGACCATAAAGGGAACCAAGCAAAGTTAAAATGAAATATGCTGACACACACAAGAGAACATAGATCAGACTATTAGAGTAAGAGGCCTGTGGGAGAAAAGACATGTCGGGCATAAGTAATGCTTTTGGGGGGAAGCTAGGAGCATTGTCTGGTAAAGTGACTTGCTAAGCCTCACACAGTAGAAACATGGAGATGGAAGGCACCAGTCCTTTTACACTTGGTTACAGGCAATAGAACATCTAACAGCTGGGAGCCTTAATCAAGTGCACTCTCTGCAAGACATCAAGTGACTATTGCAATATTATCTACTGTCTTAAAAGAATCTGTATTTGTATAGCTTTTTTAGAAACTCTAATTTTAACTTAAATTCTGCATAAATTTTACAAGTTTTACTCTGCCAGGTAAGTTTTTTTGTTGGCTGAGGCAATTTTACATAAGGCTTTGTATCATCTTATCACATTAAATATTTTCATGACTAAAGAAAGGGTATATTGGTTGTTTGTCAATGTAGGATGTAGATTTGGTGTACAATTTGGCAGCTGGTAGTGTGCAGTAATTCAGGAATAACAGGTATGTAATGGAGTTGAAAAGTAATATGGCTCTCCCTTTGGTTGGCAGTCAGATTTAGCTAGGGTAATCATGTTCTCTATAACCAGGCTCTGCAGGTGTTCCTGGAGAGATCTAATATTTTGTGATAAGTTCAGTGAAGTGACAGGTAATGTGCATTCTAATTTACTAATAAGCACACTGATAACACTGATACCTATGAATGTTTTAGTTTGGTAGTCAAGTAGCTTAACGAGTCTGAAAGAAAGTTTAACAGGGACAGAACATGCAAAGCAATAATTTCTTTGTAGTAGCTGAACTCAAGGTCCTGGTCATACTCAAACCCAAGGTACTTTTATTTAAAATTTGGAATTATAGTATGCAGAGTGCTTTTCTACAAGATTGGAACCTTCTGATAATTTATTGGTAGTAACAATAAGCATAATTGCACTTTTTGTACAGATTTTTATCATTTTTTTGTTGTTCACACTGTTCTGAAAATGCAACAAGTCTATTAAGCAAGTAATAGGGCCTGACAGTGTGAGCATTACTGGGGAAATAACAGACTGACTGGTTGTGTTGACGCTTGGCACCACAGGCACAGGGCCTGTCTATCCCTGGGAGGTCCATGGAGGGAATTATTGTACTTAGAAAATGGGCCATTTGTTAGATTGATTTACATTTGTTTTATTTTTTCCAAATAAAAAGGTCCACATTCCTGTTAGTAAGCAATGAAAAAATCTGGTTGCTGCTCATTCCTTACTAATAGGAACTCTTTGGTGCCTGGGACTACGTGTACCTTTTATTTGGATTATGATTTTTTTTTTGGTTGCATGATATTCACAACTTTGCAAGAGGTTATTTGTTTTATTTTTAGAATAAACATTTTTCTTGCATATTTTGATATAAAACAGGACCTCTGCCTAACGTTTCATGGTTACTGTAGGATATGTAATTGTTGGAGGACATATTTTACATACAAAATATACATACATACATTTTATATTGTGTAAGTATTTAACATCAGTGCGCACACACACACACACACACACACACACACACACACACACATCGTGTTTCATTGATACACACATGAACAGATGCAGAGGCAGAGACACAATCTCTCATATGCAGAAACTAAGATGCACACCCAACATGCAGATATGCACAGAACACATGCACAAACAGGTGTCTAGCAGTTATGTATAATTTCTTTAAAAATGCACATGAAACTGTGGGCCTGATTCCTAAAGACTTGCACTCAGTGTAAGTGATCACTTACTCTGGCAACAGGTCTTTTGGAATCTGGCCCAAGGTGTAAGCCTGCTTATAGACAGGCCTTACCCTGAAGTAAGTCACTTATACTGGGAGAAAGTCTTTCAGAATCATCAGGGTTGACTTACCTGAGGGCATCTGTTTTGGAATCTGGCATACAGTATGTCTCATATTGTGTATCCCAAAGCAAGCTGCTTTGAATTAACTGTCTTGCATAATGCAGTATCCACACTGCTACACACACACACACACACACACACACACACACACACACACACACACACACACACACACACTGGTGTCCGGCAATTACATATACATTCTTCACAGCAGACATGAAACAGTGGGCCCAATACCAAAACACTTCTTTATAAATAGGCCTTGCTTTCACTTAATCTGAGAGCAGGTCTTTCAGAATCAGGACAGACTTACACTGAGAGCAACCCTTTTGGAATCTGACCCTTTGTCTGAGCATATAACATGGATTTGTAGTTGTATGGTAGTTTTGGTTTATGTTTGTGCTTTTTAATATATTTAATGTTAAGGTTACTTGTAAATAAAATAGTCCTTGTGTATTTGTGAAATTTAACTACAAGCAAAAGTGAACAAAAACTAAAACTGTCATATAAATATAAAATCCATGTTATAAAAAGCAAACTAAAACCAGGTAATATTTTAAAAGATGAAATGCAAAAATGTATTGTCATTTTAACTACATCATTACATTCCATCTAAAGGTACTGATTTTCAATTTATAAAGGACAACTATAAATCCCATAGTTCCCCTTTTCCCCCTTGCACACCATTTAAAATTCCTTGCTTCATTGGAGCTCTGAAAGCTTGTGTTCTGACTTGGCATGGTTGTATCCTGATTTTAACACTATCATGTTATCTCCTCAAAGTTCACACATGTGGCCATAAACCTAGAATCATTCAGTGTTACTAAAGATAAAAAAGTGTAATTGGCAAACCATTTAGCATAAGCTAATCTTTACACTGGTGTCATTCATTAGATTTTAGGTCTTAATCTGTCTTTTATAATTCAAAATAAACAGTAAATATTAATTGTTTTAATGTTTTTAAACACTTTACGATATTACAATAACCACCCAAGCTACACGTCAGCAACATTTTGTTCATCTAGCTATAACATTTCTTATCTGGGTAAGATGTGCTGTTAGTGTTGCTTGGTTATGAAAATATTATGATAATATAAATAGTATATGAGTGGCATGTAATATTTCCTTCATTGAACCAGACAGAGGTCCAGTATCAATGCATTAAATCTTTCAATAACTTGTATGAAGCATGATTTTCAATTGCTAATGTGAATATGAACAGGCCGTATTAGACAGCTAGATGCATCACTTGCATGATCCTGGAAACATCACTAGGAGCAAATGAAAGGGAAAGAATTATAAAAAAAAAAATCTTTATTGGGAGGGTAGAATGTTAGTGTTAAGTTTTGTGTGGGCAGATTTTTGCAGAATGGTCCAGATTGTTGACTCCTATTTTTGGTCTGTTCCCCATAAAATTTGTGGCTTTTCTGGATTTTTGTGGCAAATCAGGGAGGATTGAATTTACTAAATAATGACAGCCATTTGAGTTTCAGACTTCATATCCTTCAGAAAATGCATGGCAACACAAAACCTTTTTATTCTAGCAACTTTACGTTTATAAGAGCAATATTTAAAATTTGCTCCTATTTTTAGGGATTTGTCCCCCCTCCCCAATATTTTTGGCATTGTCCAAATTTTTTGTGCCAAGAGCTTGAGAGCTATGATGGCATGCATGTGTGTGTATATAAATGTACTTGTAGGTAATGAGCCCCTTGTCATTTTTAATAGATCATTTATTTCCTGAAATGAATAAAGGAAAGCAGTCCTCATTTCTTACTATTTACCATCTGGAACAGGGAACATACAATAGTTAGCCAGCCAGATGCTCATGTTCCTTCAGCATGAAGCTTTCAGCCACTGTTGATTTGTGCTGGTGGCTATTTTTCCACTGTAAAAGAAGTACTGCCCCCTGTAAAGATGACTTTCCTGTTTTTTATTAAGGAGCAGGACTACCCACATTTGATGGTGTCAGGCTTCTGTTTTGACCAGCTATGTCTCATTTACATATTTATGATAGTTAAAGAATACTGGCTACCAACCAAAGTGAATTGCTGCAGTGCTTTTATTATGTGCCTGCCTAGATGTCAGGGTGTCTTGTGGCAGGCTTGCCGAGGTCCAGGGTGCCTTGGCCTGCACATCGGGCGTCGGCTGTATATCGATGTATCTGGGTCCAGCTACGCCTTTTGTTGGTTGGCTCACTTCGCTTCGCTTCTCTTTTTTTTCAATAGCCCTGGGACGCCTTCTTCTTCGGCTGGTTTTGCCCCTTTGGGGGTGGTCTTTAATAAAAGCAGGGGTCTGTTACTTCTTTTAAAAGCTAGAAGTGTTACGTTAAAATTTTTCTTTTTCCTCCGGCCTCAGAAGTACTACCTTGTGTATCCTTTGGTTCGGTTTCTTGTACAAAGATTTCCACCTACAGCTGCTACTTGCTTGCCAAATACCCACACCGTTTCTTGCTGTCGGTTCTGTTTGGCGTGCTACTGCAGCCATCAAACGCAGGTACGACCTTCTGCAGGATTATTTTGCCACACGCCTCGAGACAGAATGCAGCCGGATAAGTATTTGGTTCTAGGCAATTACAGAATTTCGTAGGCTCAGGGTCCAGCAGCCTAATAGTGCGCCAGGCTAAGCGTCCGGTGGGGCTGTCGCTCTCCCCGTAGAGGGCCAGCCCCTGTCGACCGCCGCTTGTGGCGCAGGTCACCCCCTGACTCCCATGGCTTCTGGGTCCCAGAACTATTTTAACTCCTATGGGACCTTAAGGCCCGCTATCAGATTTGCTCTGAACGTTTGGACGCACGCTTCAGACCTTCTCTTCAGGCTCATCTGATTAGGCAGGCAAAGGAGGGGGCAAAGTTTTCAGACTTCAAACTCTACTGCTTCAGCTCAAAGACAAAACCCGCACCCTTTAGGGTTCTAACAGCCTCCTGATGCTGCTGAATCTTTGCTTAAAAACTTACCCTTCTTGCAAATCTCCTGAGAAAGGCTCCTCGACTTTTCTTCTTCAGGACCTTTCCTTCCCCTTATCTGTCTTCCTGTGCTGAGCCTCTCTTCAAATCCTTCCTCTGTCTCATCTTTTTCTTCTCTGATGCCTGAGATTATGCTCCCCCCTCCCCCTGAGGAGGCTTCTTTTGGGGGGAGGAACTCTCATTAGAGGGAACATTCTAGGGGAATTCACATGGCCTTTAGAACATAAAGAGTTTTAGACTCAGTCTTCTTTGCTTTTCTAGAGGCTTTAGCTATCCCTCCTTCCATAAGGATTTCTCCTTCTTTCTGGAGTGTAATTTTATAAGATTCCATGCCCTCACCTATTTCTGCTTTTCTGAATTTTATTCCAGGCCTGACTCTCATTTATTTCTTTTTTAAAATCCTGTTTTGCTACCTGAATTTAGTCTATTCCCTCTTCAGAGTTAACCCTTTACTTCTTCTGGGGCATCCTAAGAGAAGGAGCTACCCTTTTGTGGTGCTCCTAAATTGCAAGGTATCCTGTTGCTACCCTGCAAAATTTTCTTTTAAATTGCCAGTTTCATATGTTTAAATACCAGCAAGCCTGCAGAGTCTGTTTTAGCAGGCTGTAGCTCATGCTACTGAACACCAGAGTGTTTTAAACTGTTTTGTGTTTTGCTGCCCTGCGAACAGGTTGCAGGGCATACTGCCTCTTGTTGCATGCATGATGTTATGCCTGCTTTTTTGCTGCCTCTTGCTCTTTGATTAGGAGACATGCCCTCCTGATGGCCCGCAAGCTTGCCTGAACAGGTTAAGGCTAAGTTAGGGAAGTTAGAAAAAAGACATGAGAAACAGAATTGGTTCTAAGGCTATAAAGTTATTAAAAAGATGATGGAAAGGTTCTTTTCCAGGAACTGTAAAAGATTAAAGTGGAGTTCAGCCTCCTAGATTTTCCAGGAATTGGCCCACTAAAAGCGGCTCTTACTTCCGTGGTCAATCTCAAACCTCAAAAAAAAGAGTCCTTTCCCGTCTGACAGTGGTCAAAGCTTTACCTCCAGATCCCAGAGGTGTGGTCAATTTTTCACCTAGAAGGGAGAAGACAATGGACCGCTTCTTCACCTAGAAACTCAATGACTCCAATACAAACCCAAACAGTCTCAACCTGGACGCCTTGAGGCTCACTCTC
Source organism: Protopterus annectens (assembly GCF_019279795.1). Lineage (NCBI taxonomy): Eukaryota > Metazoa > Chordata > Ceratodontiformes > Protopteridae > Protopterus > Protopterus annectens. The sequence goes on from NC_056748.1 coordinate 421,629,841, forward strand.
TTTTTACAGGAATTGGGCCCATTAGACCCAGGATAAATTGGGTATTGGATCAAGGACTCCGGTTACAAGGGGCACTTTCACACTTTGGGTTAAGGACTCACGGTTTTCCACTTCTGCCAAAACGCCAATGGTCAGAAATCTTAGCTCGCGCCACTCTTTCTGTTTCAGAGAGCCAGTTTCAAAGGCAATTTCTGAGTCCCAGAAAGTCTGACTCCTAGAAAACTCTTGTCTTCAGAAAAACAAAACTCTTTTTACCTGGGAAAGTTCTTAAGTTCAACTCTGCCTTGACCTATTCTCCACCTCTCTTGTTCACTTGCACAGTTACTTCCAATGCTCTCTCAGGATGCCTGGATGGTGACATTCTTAAGAGCATGGGAAATTCCTCCATCCTATCAAGCAAGTCTACAGGAAATTTATCATCTGTTCTGCTCACTGCAGAACGCAGGAAATTCCTCTTCACCAAGTGCCTGGCACCAGTAGTGGCTTACTGCAGACTTCAGGGGATCTACTGCACCCCCTATTCACCTGACTGCCCTTCTCAGATTCACTTACTTAAGACTTCAGGATGACTACCTTATTCAGGCAGACAGCAAGATCTTAAAATTCAACACCTAGACTTCTCTAACTTCAACCTCTTTAAACTCTTTCTAAAATATCCTCCTCTTACAGCTCTTCTCGCTCAACTTACAAAATTTACACCAGCCCTAGAAAAACAAACTCAGCTGCTACCTACCTCACTCTAGCAAAACTATCTCAGCTCACTTCTACCAATACCTTAAAAACAGGCTCAGCTTCTGCCAACTTCTTTGCGCCTGCTCTCAGAATGGTCACCTGCATTCTGTTGATTGGTAACGTTAATCTACATGAAAAAGCTTCAATGGTATCCAAGAAAGTGTATTTCCGCTGATCATATCACTATTAAAGTGAGTTCCTCTCTGACCCCTCATCATGCCCGAAGAGCTGAGGGTCCAGGGCAATTCTCCCTGAAGGAACTCAACTGGTGGTCCTCAACCGCATTTAAAACCGCCTCTTGATCACCTCTTTATCTTTTAACCACAAATAATCAACCAGGACAAGGCATGAACCTGGACACCACACATTTTTAGACAGACATACAAGCAGTGGAAGGACATTTGCGGCCTTCAAGGCACACCTTCATGCACCTAGTTAACCAGCCTCTGCTAATTACAGCCTTCGGTGCACGTTTACAACCAGCACCAGGGGCAGGGGTTTCTCACTCTACCCACTGGCTATGAGGCTAACATTCAATCCTCTAAATTTGAATCTGCATGCTAGACTCCCAGGCCTGCTAATTCATTTAAGCCTAAATCAATCAGCCTGTGACATAACGAGTTTCATCATTTAGAATCTCTTTTGGGCATGCTAGACAATTTAAAAACATTTCAGATCCTCATGAATGTTTGGGATGGTTAACTTGTTCATCTCGTTCATTAGCTGCATCTCCTGATTCCCAGTCCCTTCCTTGCACCAGGTCCTCTGTTTATGCAGCATGGAGAGTGGATGCCCTGCTGTTCAGTTATGCCTGAAGTCCTGTCATGCCCTTCCTCCTCTTCCCTCTACTTCTGACCTGCAGGCTCCCCTTCTAGGATATCTTGATTGCTCCACTGAACCCTCCACAATTTGGCCCGGACAGTTTTGGTATCTGACTCTAAAGCTCCTGTTTGCCTCCTGACTCTTCCACTCTGCTTCTGTTGTCTTTGCTTCAGGCCTTACTACTTTCAACCTCACACCTTGCCATCAGGCTTGGCTCTTCAAAGGAATTTGATTGGAAATTGTAGCCCCTTGGCTCTTGGAAGTTCTTTTTTTGGAAGCTCTCTTTGCAAGTTCTTTGGAAATTCTATGAGGATCTCAGCTCTCTTTTTCTTTTCCTTGCTTTCCTGATCCTTCTTGTTCCATTTTCTCCTCTTAAGATCTTATCCTGCTTTCCTGATGGAGCTTTTTATTTTTTGGACTTTTTTTTTAAGCTTATAAGTGATTCTTCATTTCATTTCTGCGCATAAGAGCCCATCCTCCTGTTTTTTCAACATCCTTCTTTGAAGTCCTTTTGAGGGCCTCCTTTGGTTTTACCCTCCAAGGCCCCCTCCGTTACCTGGTCCTGCCAGAAATTATGTTTTTGCCTCCTTTACTTTTGCCTCCTTTTGACTTTGTTGGCTTCATCTGCTTTGGATCTTGGAAGACTGTTCTTTGTAGCCTTATCACCTCTTTTCTTTGGAACTCAGAGTTGCAAGCCCAGTGGCTGTGAACCTTACCTTATTTTCACCTTGCCCAGATTTGAGGATTTGGCCTACAATCAGTGTATGCCTATCTACTTTCATGCTTGTGATTTTCAATTTTTTATTCACCTCTCTATAATTCCTTCCAAATTTCTTCAATAAAGGATTTTGCATTGGCATTCAAATTTGTATTGGACAAGTCTAAGACAGACAGTTAGACTAAAGATTTCAGAAGTTCTACAACCAACTTTTGTCAAACTTGCCTCCAGTTCACTTGAAAAACTATTTCTAAACAAAAAATATTTCCATGGATTGATTAATTGGGAGATTGGTTTTTTACCAGTCATGTGGTACACAGCAAACATGTACAGGACAACATTCTCTACTACATTCTGCTATTTCTTCTAAGACTTCTGGCTTTTCTCACCTTTGTAGGATATCTTGCTACTTGGGACTTGGAGTTCAGTGCATACTTTTTTCCAAGCACCACAATTTCTCCCTTTGTTTTCTAAGTCTAGGCAGGGCTTTCTCTCTCTGCTGTCTCCTCCCTCTCTTATTCTTGCCTCCTCCTATTCTTCTAAACCCCTCTCTCTCACCTACACTGCTTTCCACTTATTAGTTGAGAACAACAGTGAAAAACAGAAGAACATAGAGGTTGACACAGTAGACCTACCATAAATGTAGATGTTCGAGTAGTCTGGGTTTCCCTTGTCCTCCTCCCCTTTCTCCTCTCCTCTTCTTCTTTCTGTATTTGTGTTTCCTTGTTGGATTGTTTTTTGATTTATTGATTTATTGGGGTTATCTGGGGCAAGAAAGGGTTGAGAAGATGGATGATGGCCGGGGCTAGGTACCAATGCACGCCCGATCAGGACTGAAGGCAGGCCAGCCGAGTACAGCCGACGTTTTACCCTTGGTTCATCTTTCGAATCGTTGCCTGCCCTGCGGCCACCAGTTCAAGGTTGTGACTGCAGTGACAGACACATCAAACATACATTTATGGTAGGTGTACACAACTGTACTTTCAGAGGCAAGCTATTCACCATTATATATATATATATATATATATATATATATATATATATATATATATATATATTTACACACACACACACACACACACACGGTTCTTTCATACTTATTGAATGTATGCTTGAAGTGAGTTGCCACAGTGTGATACAAACAAACCGAGAAAGTATGACACAAAGATAATAAAAATTATGCAAGTTAGTTACATATTTTTTTAACAATTCAATAATTTCTGCATAGAGTTATTCAAAAGTGAGACTGCACATGCTGCATGGGATAAAACACTGTCTCCTTCTCCTACGTCTGCTTTGGGCCTTTAATGCTTCGAGGTCTGTATATTGATAAATGTTATGTGCAATTCGTGAGCATTGTAATACTGAATTTAATTCTGCTTTTAGGGACTCTTCACACTAATGGGAGTTTAAATCTTAACAATGGTAGTAGTTTGTTGAAGGGAGTTCTTAAATAAAATGTTTCAGTAATTTAGTTGTATAAAATAATGGAGTCCGAATGAGATGCAGTGTTTATTCAGACTACTACTGATATGTGGAACTGTTGTGTGATAGAAAGCAAAATGTCTGAAGTCATTTTTTTTTCCTCAAGTTTCTGGTTTAGTGATGTCTATTTAAATTTAAATGTTTTGGAAGTAGTGCAGCTTGTGGGTTGGCTACCAGATCACCGACCAGAGCCAATTTTTTCTTCCCCTTGTGTAAGTGTTTTGTATTTTTGCAGAAAAAATAGTCTTCTGATAAAGTGCCTTGCAAGTGACCGTATCCTATTAATGTCTGAAGATACTAGAGCAGTAAAATTTTAGTATAGCTGTACATACAGGAATAATGACTCAAAGGCCATACGGATACATGGAAGTAATTTGTAAGTACCTCAGAAAATGTACCCTGAATTAAATAAATACATAAATTAATACATAAACAATGTATAAAGCTCATAGGGGAGAGAGATCAACCACCAAAAGAGTAAACAATTCACTGGTTAAAGCCTTTATCTCTGCAGATGGGCTTTAAAGAAGGGCTCCTAATAACTGTCACAACTAACTGACCTGATCAACAGTATAACAGAACCAACAGGCAAAACATTACTTCTTGACCTACATCCCCAAAGAAACTGACTGACACTGGAGCATGAAACTTTTGTTATAACAAATGCATAAAATTGTTTATTGCTAAAAAAGAAACATAATTTGCCTCAAGAAATAAGTAAACATATTTGCATTTTATTTTATTTATGACTTGTTAAACAGGTTGGTGGACTGAAACGGAGATCTTTTTCAGCCACAACCAAGGCACTGAGGCAGCAGTGCAAAAAACTGTGTACATGTAGTGCATGGAGTATGCTGATTATGCCCGAATATTCGGAAAAAGACAACTCATTTAAGTGCCAGAATGGCGTGTAACCTGCCCTTAACACAAATTAAGCACCACCTGCTAAAGTTATTATGGTCGGGTCTCAGGCTAGGCAGTAAAATATGCCAGTATAAATTACAGTGACAGAATAAAAGACTTGTTTCTACTTGCTGTCCTTTGGTAACATGCCCCTGACTTCCTGTTCTAAACTTAGGAAGTTACTAGACTAACACGATGTGTGTTAATTATTCATTGTCTTCAATCCTCAACAATTTGTCTGAAAAACCACAGAACTAATGAGGAAGAAACCTAAAATTTGGACATTCTGTGAAAATCTGGACAGTTGAGAGGTATTGGAGGTGAATGTAAACTTAAAGGACTGACTTACACTGCCTTTCTGACCACGCTTGCTAAGTGATTTAAGTCTTTGAAAGCCAGCAAAACACTTAGCATTTTTTTTTCATTTTTTACTGTAACTAGTAGTACATGGGGCAAATAAAGCTCCATACACTACAACGACTGAAGATTGAGTCGACGCATGGGGCAAATAAAGCTCCATACACTACAACGACTGAAGATTGAGTCGACGGTGCAAAGCTGATATTGTGAGTTCTAGGCAAGGATGCCAAGATTCACCGCGGGAGTGAATTTCTTGGCATCCATGCCTTGATCACCATAATAATATGGTTAGCATCTGCGCCCCACTCATAATCCTCTATTTTATAGACTTACAAATAAGTATGTACAAACAAAACATTTTAGGAAGAATTTTTCAGAGTTTCTCACTGTTTCAGTTATTCATTTTTAGCACACATTTTACAGTGATTAATTAATACACCTTTACAGAATTTATATAACAGCACAAATTTAACAGATGTGTAGATTTACTGAAACTATGCCATGATAAAAGGATATATAAAGATTAGAATATGGCGGTGAAGCATTTCAATATAAACTGTGTACATATTTACAAGTTAACAATATTATACTCACTACTTTGAAAAATTTCAAAGTGTACTTACTGGAAATAATCCTATTACAATACCCTGCTTCCTCAGAAATCATGCTTCTGTTCTCTTTTACTTTTACAGACAAAAACAAATATGTGAAGAAAACATAGTTCATGGTAATTAACTTTTCAGAATATTTACTTTACTGAAGAAGTTGGGTGATGGTAGCTTACAGCACCTTTTCAGTTTTGCTTCCTGTCCTTTCTTTTACTTTTCACAGTGTTACTAAAAAATTTTTTCCTCTCCAAGGCATCTGGATATGGAAAAGGTGTATTCTGAGAGAAATGCAGTATTTTAGCATTCATCAGTTATACAGTGACAAGATTTATTCAGAACAGTTCATTCTCCTACAAGTTTTTAATAAGTTCCAGAATGGTCTTTGCAGTAGTATAGCATTTCTAGTTAAAAACAAATAAAATTAAATTGGCAAAGCTACGCTTTCAAGAGTTAATCTGATTCAAAATATGTAATTTGTTTTGTATGGCACAAATTATAAACGGCAAATGATTGTGTTAGATTATGTTTTGCTTTTTTGTGAATTAGATACTTAGTGAACCTAACAAGAAAACAGCTAGCCAGCCAACTGCAATTCAGGTCTTCTTTGTTCTAGGCCAGACTCAGGCTGTCTGTGATGAACTGTATTTACATATGCCTTCATTTGAACTTATCATCCAGGAGGGGCTACTCAGATACAGATGCCATAATTTCAAGGTAACCAAGGAGCCCAAGGTAGTTAAGTGATAGTCTCAGTGTCAAAAAGTTTGCAAGTGAAGGCTGATAAAATTCAGTCCTACATCTACTAATATGCAAGCAAGTGTATCATTTGCTTTGGTATGTTTTATTTGCTTCTGAGTTTCCCTTGACAACTCTCTTGTTCTCCTTCCAGTGATAAACGGGTTGGTTCATAACAAAATGAATAACTTTGGATAACTGTGTTACACTGCTGCATAACTATTTGTCACACTGACTCTAGGAATGTAAATACAGAGGAGAGACATTCATGCCAAATGCCAGCATCAGTTTACTTCAGGCGACTATGAACAAATAATTTGTAACTAGGAAAATATAATGTAGCATACAAGAAAGGGACAAAAAAGTAAGCATGTTGTACTCAAGTTTTAGTCGTGTATACTCTGTAAGAGAGATGGAGACAGAGAGGCTAAACCAAAGAAAAGTGGGACAATTAAAGTTAATGGGATAAAGAACACAGACCCAAAAATCTGACTGGAAAGGCAGGAGATTGTTGGTGAACTGATAAGATACTTCACTGAATGTAGCTTAATGGTCAGTCTAATTCACTGCATTAGAACAATAATCCCTTTCTTATGATGCAGTGACCTCCGAATTAAATGTATCAGGGGTGCAGGGTCTCCTACAGCATTGGAGGGTGGGATGCTTTGTGCTGTTCCATAACGTGCTGTTTCAGTACATTATTTTTAGTGAAATGCTGCTCAACAAAATGTTGTTTAGTGAATTCACCATAAACTGAATGGAAATATTTGGACATATTCACATAGATGGGGTTAACTAACAAGTAAAAGCAGTTATCTGAGCAATGCCAAGCCGATCCACCAGAAGTGTAGCTCATATAACATGCAATAAAGTGTTTTAAACAGGCCTGTCTTCTCTTTTTCTGAAAAAAATAGCAAAATTTACCTGCAAGAAATGCAAATTCTGCAATCAAAATGTAAAATTTTGGGATTCATAGGACTAGAATTTTTAGATGAGCTTACCATTATGGTTCTTTAAATTTAAAATACCTTTTTTGTAGTAAGGATGTAAGGTGATGGAATTCTTAGACTGGATATAAGGCCTGTAAGCAGAAAACCGCATCTGAACTGCACTTGAAATTGTGAAAAACCTTTCAGGCAGTAAAGAGGAAGAGAATCTTCTCATTTTGAAATGAATTGTTTAAGGGTGCCAAACTTATTAAATAATCAAAATATTTAAATCAATTTATTAATATTATTTGTTATGCCTCTTGCCTTTATTTTGTCTCTTAAAAAGCAACACATCACACTACTGGGATCAGTTTGTGGCCACTTGTTACAGAATTAGTGAGATGGCATCTAGATTCTTAGATGGAATTCAAATATGCATGATAATCGAGGGAGCAACACACATTGAAGTTCTGCATCCACCAAAAAAAAAAAAAAAAAAAAAATATATATATATATATATATATATATATATTTTTTTTTTAGATCACACTGCTTAATTTCATAGAACAATGATGGAGAGAGAAAACTGATGAGAAGAAAAAAGTAAGCTACAGTAATGTACAATTTGTAACCTACAAATGTAATCAAAATAAATTAGCATATCTGAAAAGCTGATCACTAACAATGCAGTTATACATAAATATCACTAAATCATCGTTTGTGGCCAGTGTGTCCCATCAGCTGCTGATGCCTTTGTCGGTTCAGTGCCACTCTCCTATCTTTGTTGATCATCATGCCTGACTATAGCATGTCTTCTGCCGTACAATCCACTCAACTCTTTGCTAGAGCTCAGTAAAATTTAGGCCTGAAGTGGTTCTGACATGGCAGGTCACACATTACTAATAAAACCAACCAGTCATACATTGCATTGGCTGCAATCTGTATAGCACCCTTCCAGCTCATTAACTTCTCTAGCACAATAAAGGAGAATATACTGGATGCTCATTTCCATTACATTAGATGGTCAGAAGGGAATCGCGTTTTATGTAGCCAATGTGCTCACTGCTAACACCTATAATATGGAGTTGGAAGTTGTTTCCTGTACCATTCCATCCTGGGAAACAGTACGAAGTTTACTGGAAATGTTCCTTTTTGAAATGTTGCAGTAGTGTAATGGTTTGCACAGTTTTCTTCAGTGGGGGACCACATCTTTGTGAGCCCATGACACATGGCTGTGTATGTAGATAGCACTAATAGTTCTAGGAATGTTGTCCGATATCAGCAGTAATTGTTATCAACAGTGACATAACCTATTCTAAAGCTTTATCCTCAACAGAAAAACATGATAGTAAAACTGGGTGTAGATGCAGCTTCACAGGGAAATATGGATAACACTAAACTTAAGGAGTGGTCCACAAAACATTGACACTGAAGGCAGATAAGTACTTTACCAATTTAGTCTACTATTTTACTTTCTAGCTACATAATCGTTGACATCTTTTCACACTATACAAAACAAAACCCTATGTTTGCACAATATAGTTTTGAATTCCCTTGTGTTTAATTCTGGAACTTCCCAGAGAAGGCTGTTCAATACATTTCCATCTTCTCTGAAAACAGAACATCATGTACAGTAGCTCTAGATGTTTCCCATTTGCTTTCATATTTTGCACACTTGTTTTCATCTTTTCTTTTACTTTTGATGTTATTTTTTTTGTTTTAATGCTACCTTCACCCTATTCCTCTCCTTATCTCCTTTGTGTTTATAGTTTTTCTTTTTAGTTTCAGTGTTGCCTTCATGAGGTACTTAGACAAATAGCAAGAGTACCATTATAACGATGTCCGTCTTTATTAATTCCCTCAAGGGTATAGCATATCATTGATAAGTCTTACACTAACACGACAATAGTAAACAAAAATTAATGACGATCAGATCATCTAGTTTCAGGTTGTTAGGCAAGCCTGCTTTAAAGCTTCCCATTTTATTCCTTTAGTAAACAACATTGAGGATGCCTATTTTGAGTGTGAAGAACCACCCCATGCAGATAATACAACACAAATCCCAACAGACTTCACTCATAGTTGCTTATCACAATAGTTTTAAATCAGTCAAGGTATTGAAAAGTACAGATTCATAATCATTAGAAAGCCAAGGAAACTGTTTACATAACCATACATGTGAAGGATAAAGACCTACTATCACACATCAAAAAGTATAACAGCTGTTAAGGCAGAGTGCATGTACGGTGTATTTTAGGAGAGCTCCCTCTATCAGAGTATAAAAAGTGCATATTTTTTGCTAAAACTTATGCTTCTTACATTTACTCACAATTTTGAAGTCTGGATATCTGGTAAATATTTATGCTTTAAAGTAGCAAGAAAAAATTACTCAAGTAAGTTTTTTACTCTGAAACTGAATTGTTACAAGGTTAATTTTGCACTTGCATCATAAGAGCACTGCTCACTGTTATCAGATGTGCACCAGAAAATAAATACAGTAGAGAGTCTATTAGCTGAATGTCAATTATCTGAAACATCAGTTATCTGAATGCAGCCTTCCAAAGTTTTTGGGTAGGATAAAATGAGAAAGTCCATATATGTAAACATTGTACGTATTTGCTTGTGCCTGTTTTTTGAGCTTGTAACCCACTCGTGTGTGAAAAATATTATTTACTGTCCACTGGAATCGCTGATTTGGTTGAAAAGTATAGTCCCTGTGTGCAGAAAAAATTATCTGGTCCAATGTATGTTTATTTTAACAGTTTGATTAGCGGAACTACCCTAGGTCCCAATTAGCTTGGATAATCGACTCTCTGCTGTAAATCTGTATAGTCTGTGGAGGACTCAAAGTCTGAACAAATTATGACTGAATTCTGTACAATTAATTCCATTTTGCTGGATTATCCTGCTTGCTCAGATAAGACTAGAAAATATGGAAACATATTTGCCTGTGCATTCAAATTAGTTAGTGGAATTGGAGGTAGGATTTAAGGAAATTTCACATGGAACATCTACCTAATAAGCAAAGGCTGAACTTTTGGAAAAAAGATTAATAGACACGGAAGACAGAGGATGATGTAAAAATATGCAGTTTACTGACATTCCTGAGTGGGAAGAGGGTGCTAAATATTTGGAATCCACTTCTGAAAAGCTACCAAAATGGACTAGGTTATCTGCCAAAGAAATTTATACAGAGGGAGCAGATAGGATATATTTCCCTTAACATATAAAGACAAGGACAATAATTCCTAGACACCTCCTCATGCATTTTAATTTATCCACATCCATTCACAACCTCTTTCCCCCATTTTTGCACATGTAGTTAGGGTATCCTTTCAACAGTGACAGTCATCTAGGACTAGTGCTAAAACAGAGGTTGGTCACCAGTGGAGCCTCCACAGAGCTCTGTACTGGGCCCACAACTATTTGGCATCTAATTTTAGGATGTCAAAGCCAATGTCAAAGGCCTTTGGCTAATCTGATTTGCAGATGATTCAAACTGGGAGCAGTCACTGAATCCCCCAAGATGAAAACACCCTTTAGGAAGGTCTAATACAGACAAGTGCTTGGTACCAAAGGCATAGCTTAAAACTCAATATCAGCCAATATATTGTTAGTACCTTTTGGGAAGTCTACCACCCAAGGTGTAACAATCATCAATAAAGAACCCTTTTATAGTTGGTTTACTAGTCCGGGATCTGGGAACTCGTGTAGATAGTTACCCAGCCTTTGACCAACGTGTGTCCAACATACTAACAAAATTCTTCTATGTTGCTCAACTTTTAAGCAAGGGCATGACCATCCAGACAGGTCATCATATCACTGTACTCGGCCCTCATCAGATCCATCATAGAATGTAATGTCGCCTTCGCTATGTACCTGACCTGATACGTGCAGCAACTGGAGCATCTACAAAGGTTCCTTATGAAAAGAACACAGTGAGTAAATGAAATGTCTTACTCTTATTGCCTCATAGCCCTGTCTATTTACATGGTATCATACTTCTGAGGGGTGATCTTTGCATGTCCTACAAGACATTCCTGGACAGTGATTTGATGAAACTTTTGCACATCTGCAAAACGGACAGCATCAGAAGTACTAGACTAAAAGACCTAAATTTTGCTTGCAACATAACTAGGACATGTTGGATAAACAGATATGTTTCTCAGAGAATTTCCATTCTCTGAACCAGTCTCCCCATCCATGTACAGCAGAGTTCTTCCCTATCGTTATTTAAGTGCAATTTGGACCAATAGCAATTCACCCTGGTCTGGATCCTATGTCTCTGAGAGAGAGAGAGAGAGAGAGAGAGGCAGTAAATAAATAACCGCCTATATAAATCAAATTTGTGGGTCACATTTCATTTGCATGGCTAGGCTTATAATGGCTCTAGTGGCCAATAGCCTGATGTATAATTATGAACACCACCAGGTGGCTAGTCCTGCTGCAGTTGTTCTTCCATACCACACACATACTCATTCTTATGGCCAGTTTAGAGTGTCCAGTCCACCTACTGCATGTTTGTGGAATGCGGGAGGAAACTGGAGCACCCAAAGAAAAGCCATGTGAATACAAGGAGGACATGCAGACTCTGCACAGAAAGCACCCCAGATGAGAATTGAACCAGAGAACTTCTTCCTATGAGGCAACAATGTTACCTGCTGTATCACTATGTTGCCCATTCTCAAGGGTTAAAGAGATTGTTCTTCCTAAAATATGGTCCCCTGGAAAAGTGGTGAAAATCAGAGACTTGAGAGTTCTCTGTGACCATGGTTATTCATCAGAAACAAGAAAGAGAATACTTGCCTTTCAAGCAGCCAGTAAACTATAGAGGCCTGGGAAAATCAAATTTCTGATTTGATATATATTTTTTTATCCTGAGCAACTGAAGATGACTCTGCCAGGGAGTTTTCAGAGATGTTTTATATATCTGAGGATCTAGAGGCAAAAATCAGAGGTAAAGCAAAATTATCCTGAAGACACAATGCAATTTAAAAGTATACCTGAAGAAAGAGCATTTACAAATGATAAGAGGCAGCAGAATAAGTAAATGGATAATTTATATATAAAAAAAAAAAAGATTGAGGGGCAAAAAACTGCATTTGGTGTTGATAAAAACAAGTTGCATGGTTGATTGTACAGTCAAAAATTCTTAAGCAACCACTATTGTTTCATGGTTTTCTGCCTTTGTCATCTCCTTTATGACAAAAAGCTGCAGTTTTATATAAGTAATGGATCATCTTTCCAGTCTTAGACATTGACTTAGACATTGATTGATTATATTATAATGAGTATGGACCCTTGCAGGTACTATACTGGAGTTGTTTAACTAAGAATGTTTAATCCTGAGGGCAACAGTTAATACATGAACCTGAATTTAAATGATTATATTAGACTGTAAGTGATTGTGACATGCTGTGCATCACAAGAGGTTAGAGGGTTGACATAACTGATAAACAATGTAATTTAAGTACTTCCAGCTCTTAGTTACGATCCTTCAGCCACTTCTTCTAAGGTAAGAAAATTGTAAGCTTGATTAAAAATGGATTTTCTTTATAGTTTTGGATGTTATTTTGGTTGCATTACCTGGCCTTAGGCTTTCACAGACGCTACTATGAACTTGTTTATTAAAATGTATTTGATCTTGAGGACAATGGTTAATGTATGCACTTGAATTTGTTACATTTAGTATTGCTCTGCTAATTATTACTAAGTTTATTACAACAGATATGCTTCCAGAATTAACTAGGAAGTTTAAGAATAAATATCTGCTGCCTGAAAGTGAAGGCAAGAAATCTACATGAATGAGGAAGTTTTTTAAGCACTTGAAGTAGTCAGGCCACATATTGTGTTGGGAAAAAAATGGAATGACTATTAAGTGTACCAACACATTGCAGGGACTAAACTAGTTAGAGATGGACCTTGATATAATAAGTTCATAAATAAAATAGTGAGCTTATTATAAGGCTAGAAAGAGTACTCAGTGACAGGTGAAATTTTATAAGGTGTCTATAGTTTTGTAGTTTCTTACTCTGCCTATGTCTGCAAAATTCTTAAGCTAATATATTACTGATCTGGACTGTATATAAAAACTAAGTTTTGTTACTTTAATGACATAATACAGGAAGGACAGGGAACAACTGGGGATAATTCATGTCTTTGAGAGTTTATACTTTCATCTTCATGATACAGCGATTGCAGTTCTGTAAACAAGTCCATAAATATTCCCAGCATCAGTCCATTTCAAAGGCAATCTGTGACCAACTTGGGAGTGCAATAATTATTGCTTAAGGGCTGATTTTTATTAATATCTTCCTCAGGCTTCAGTTAGATCTATTTTTTTTTCTACTTGCTAACTATGCCTCCTTTTAGCCTTGGTTAGTGGGAAGAAAGGAAAAGGCAAGTTATTGTAACTAATGTATTAATTACTTGATTTATTTATTTATTTTTATTTTACCTGCTTGCTGATGCTCCTCACAGCAATGGATAGCAAGGGAAAATGAACAGATAGGTCCTTTTGACTGTTGTGGGAGTTGCTTGTTTTACTTCTATTAAGTTTGTTTGTTGTTTTCTGGTCCCTCTCATTAACCATGTAAGATCTATGGTTTGCCAGGGGAAGGAAGTGGTGGTACTCAGAGACAATTTCAGAATCCACACCCTGATTTCTTGCCAGATTAGGCACTCTCATCATTCAGCAGGCAATATCTGTCCAGTAAAACCCTGCTATGGGGCATTGAGAGGTCAGTGAGGCTTGCTAAGATTACAAGACCATTATCTAATGTAATACAACAATGATGAAGAATATGGTGCATGTGGCACTGGAATCCTCTTACAGAGACTCTCCACGGTATAACTAACTTTGTATTGATCACATTACTAAGTAAGCAGGAGTAGCAGCTTGACATTTCTCAAAACAGTTACAAATAATAAGACACCATGAATAGTACCTACATCACACACAGTCAAAAGCTGAAATTGTGCTTTGTACCACCAGTCAGAACCGATGCACCAAGCTACATATACCTGTCACATGCTTTCCTCCAAACCATACTTCACTAACATTAGCAGTCTAGAAAATACAAACATACCAACATATTAACCTTTTGGATTATCTCCGTAAATCAACCATTCATTCAGGACAAATAAATCAAATGGCAACAGCATATTAGACAGCATCCTAAAATCTAACACTAGTGCTGTTTCTGATGTAGGAGTCCTTCCAAACAATATAAACAATCTCCGTCAATCTGCATTATTTAAAAATACAATGAAATACATACAGACATGCAGTGCTCCTATATACATTGTAACAGAGATTTCCAAGACTCTGTGTTTAGCACTTTGCTTCGTCAGAGTGACTGGTCTTCACTGAGGCTTCTCATACTCATTGATGAAGTGTGGTACTTCAAGAAAACAGTCCTGAACTTACTAGACTTTTAGGTATCTGCAAAAGACAAAAACAAAACAAAACATGATCCTAAGAAATATACCCTAGAAAAACTGAAAAAAAATACTTTAAGCAACATCCAACAGTATCAACTCTTAGAAATTCAGTGGAGGAAAATGGCATAAAATGATAAAAAAAAAAAACTTATTTCAGGAACTTGCAAAGAAGCAATAAAAATCAATCCAAAAAATTGTCTTGAGCTAATATAAAGAAATGATTAATCCTAGGTAAAAAAACACAGCCTAATATACTGTCATGTGAAACAGATTACAGTAAAAACCAGCACAATTATTTCAGAGATTCTGTATAAGCAGACAGTTTAAGCAATCAATAACTGAACACTGCAATTAACCCATTAATGACTCATGACACAAAATGATAAAAAAGACCTGACCAGTCCAGATGACTTGTGTTAGACTAGAGGCATAGGTACTGGGTGGGGGAGAGTGGGATTGAGCGTGTGATGCCAGTTCACCCATCCTTCAGGGTAGGATGCAGCGTGGCTTGCTGCATTGATGACAAATGCAGGTAAATAGGTGTTTGGCAGCAGCATGAAAAGCCTGGCATGTCTGCAGTGCAGACTGTGCCCTACTTGATCAAGAATTTTCATCTGCATGGAAGTGCACATGCACCTCCCTACCAAGGCAACTATATTGGACCTATAGTGGGATGTAGAGCAATCTTCAGGATCTGCAGACCTGACATCCAGCTCTTACATTCACCAGGAATGGGCTGAATGGCTACCTCCAAGATGGAGGAATGAATGGGTCAGTTGGGTACAAGGACGGGTAACCATTAGGCCAGTCCTGTGGACACAGAAATAAAAAGTCTACCCAGTAAATTACTTTTACATTACTGACAGTGCTAGTTCACAATATTTAAATAAATAATGATAAAAATTAAAGCAACTACCTCAACACCAAGCAACTTCGATGGTGAATATCTCAAAACATCTGCAGGAGCAATTGTATATCCTATTACAACTCTCATCACCAAATCCCTAACTGAACTATATGTAACTTTCCATTTGGAAACGGGCATGTATTATACCGGGTCACAAACTTGGAACAACAGCTAAAACTTCAAATTTCAGAAACACTGTTCTATTATCCCCCTTATTAAACAAATTGTTGAACAATGTGTGCAAACAAAACAATTTGGTCATTTATTTTATTTATTGCTTTTGTTTACATGAGAACAACAGGATTCCATATCCCTTTTCAGTACAAGACTGGGGAGAAAAGCTGCATTCACAAAGTTATATAATTACATAAAAATAACTTGATCTATTTTATTCTACATAGTTTCCACCCATGTCATAGTATTTAAACCGCCATATTTAATTTCCAATAAAAAAATAAATTCTGATATAAAATAAGGAAGCCTAGTTTCTTCTTTACCACTTAACTTGTCCAAAGCATGTGATACGGTTTCATACTAACTACTTCTAAACTGGCTGCCTACTTTAGATATCGGTAAATATACAATACTTAACAGTTATAAGATTATTTATAAAATATCTCTTAGGCTTTTAAGTGGCATCATACATGATAAACCTTAAACTCACTAACTATAGGTGTTCTTCAAGGATCTATTGCTAGGTCTTGGTTTATTAAACATGTTTGTTAATGGCATGCACAAAAGTATACCAAACATTACATTAATTCAGTGTGCTTATGACTCCACACTAATCTGCACAGCCAAATCACTAAACCATATGCAAGATGCTAAAAAAGTTTATCAGCACTGAAAAATCACCAACACAATCGCACCTAATACTAAATCTCCTCTGAACATTACTCCACCAGAATCGCTACAAAACAAATTAACTGGACAGGCTGACCAGCATCTAAAGTTTGACCAGTGCTTATGCCATAGCCAAAGCTCATAAGAAATTAGGAATGCTGTGCAGAGCTAACCCATTCTCAACCATCTATGCATGCCAGTACACAGACAAAACAGTCCTCCTTCCTCCACTTCTTAATGCCTCACCAATTCTTACCCACCTACAGAAAACACCATGACATAAACTTGAACAAACATATAACAAAGTAGCTCAGTTTGTAGCAAACTATCTTAAAAGACAACACTACTGACAGACATTAAATAAACCTTGCCCGGATTCATCTGTAAAGCAACCTAACTTTCACAGAGCTAAAATTTCTCACACCATAATGTATAAACCAAGTAAATACCTAGCATTACAGGGACTTGTCCAAACTATTCCACCCCAACCTTTACAAGCCCATCAAAAATGTCTACTTTCCACTTACAAATCTCACATTCACACAGGTTACTCACAATGCTCAGTTTATATAACTATGATATGGAACTCTGTCCCAAATAAATCAGAACCAAAACCAGCAAAAAAAGTTATGCATCTTTTAAAGAATTAATTTTCAACAAACAATATTTTTGCTTACAAACATAAAGTTTCTGTAAAATTACTTTGTCATGTACTAAAAATACATTAGGACTGAAGTTTGTAATGTTATCACTTCTTCCTACAATTGTACGTAATATTCTGCAATATATGTGGAAATTATGCATAAAAGGAAACTATATTACTGATCTTTAATTTCTTAACATATTTTAACTTCTAACATTAGATGCTCTCTTCCTGCCTGGTAATGTTTATTTTTTATTTTATTTTTATTTATTTTACATTTGTTGACCGGGAGGATCCGACTGGATGCATGTCCATTTTCAGCGGAGGCCCGGGGAGAAAAGCTCCAAACACAGGTTACAAAAACATTTAACTAACAGTGAAGCAAAATTTACATTCAAAATTAGAGCATAATAATTTATTCTTTCTAATTTATCTAAAATGTAAGAGGAATAGGATAGTAAGGAAATGTAGGATATTCATGAGTTATAGCAGTTATTACAGCCTAGAGTGGACTATCCCGGGTTTAGGCAATGGCAACTTCGCATTGAACCCAGATGAGTTTTTAGCTTAGCTTTAAATTGACTTAAAGTAGAGATGGATATAATATCATGGGGAAGTTTGTTCCAAATTTTACCTGCAGCGTTGGTGAGAAGGAAGTCTCCAGCAGAGTTATTAGTTTTGAATGTTTGGATTAGGAGACGGTTGGATGACCTCAATGGGCGTGGATTATTACAAAGGGGAAGCAGTGTTTTGAGGGAAGGAGCATATTCAGGGTTATATATGATTTTGTGGGTAAGGACTAGTAGGTTGAAAGAAATAAGGTTAGGAAGCTCAGACCAGTTGAGTTTGGCTAAGTTGGTACAATGATGGGTCCTATATGGGGACCCAGTAACAAACCTTGCAATATGATTGTAGCATTTAGAGAGTTTGTTCATGACAGTTTTACTTATATTGTGAAGTAAGGGGGACGAGTACAGGAGTGATGAGAGAAGGTGAGTCTGGGCAATGGCCATTTTAGCTTGGGGGGTCAGGAAGCTTTTTATTCTATATAAAGAGCCTAGCTTCTTGTTAATGGTCTTAATCATTTGGTTTGCGTGTATATCAAATTTTAGTTTGTTGTCTATGGTTACCCCTAGTAATTTTGTCGAGAGGTCCGAGAAATTATGGTCCCATCCTTTGCTTGGATAGTAAAGTTGATGGAGCAGGACTTTTTTGTTGGAAGAAACAACAACATTTTAGTTTTTTTAGGATTGAGAATCAGGCGACGACTGGAGAGCCAGTTTTCTATTTTGCTGAAAGTAGACTGGGTTAACAGTTGTAAATCTGAAGGGGTAGTACCAGAGCAGATTAACGTAGAATCGTCTGCATATTGTATGCAACTGGCATTAGGAGTAACTGTATGCAGATCATTGATAAAGATGGAAAATAATAGCGGCCCTAGAATAGATCCTTGAGGTACTCCCAATGTATTGGGTAGTAGCTTAGAGAGTTTGGTCTGCCATAAAACTGCTTGTTTTCTGCCAGATAGATAGGAACTAAACCATTGTACAGCAATGGTGTCAAGACCTAGTGAAGGCAATGTATTGATTAAAAGTTTATGATCCACCATATCAAAGGCCTTCGACAGATCCAGAAATAGTGCTGATGAGAGATTATTATTATTACGATGGGAGTTTATGGTGTTTGAAAAGACAAGGAGGGCTGAGGTAGTACTATGGAGAGGTCTGAAACCATGTTGGGTATCAGCCAGTAGTTGGTTGACCATTAGGTGTTGCATGAACTGTTTCTGAACACATTTTTCCATTATTTTTGCTAAAGGGGAAAGTATGGATATGGGCCTATAGTTAGAGAGATCAGTGGAAGTGCCTCCCTTGTGGAGAGGAATTACATATGATATCTTCCAGATCTCGGGGATTTTGGCCTCTGCTAAGGAGCGGTTGATGAGGATTGACACTGGGTAAGCAATTACGTCAGCTGTTTTTTGCAAATATTCAGCTGGGAGTTGGTCAGCTGAGAGTGTGGAGGGTTTTAGTTTTTTAATTAATTTACAAATAAAGGAAGTTGCTACAGGTTGAAAGGTAAGTAGGGGAATATTTTTAAGTGTTCGAGAGTCAGAGGTATGAAGGCTGGGTGGTAATTGATTAGACAGAGTTTGTATTGTCTCAGTGAAGAAGTGGTTAAAACTATTAGAGATATCGTCAGGGGATTTATCAATGAGTGTGGCAGGGACAGGGGTAGTAGTACAACCAGGATGAAGAAGTTGATTTAGTCCAGCCCAGAATTTTTGTGGACAGTTTTGGTGGTCAGTTTGCAATTTACAATAGTATTGTCTTTTATCTAGCAATATTTGCCTTTTAGTTTCATTCCTAAGTTGTCTGTATTTACTTTGGTCCAAAGGGAGTTTAGTAGTACGCCAGACAGACCACGCTTTATTTCTGAGATTAATTTTCAGCCTTGCTTCTTTTGAAAGCCACGGAACATCTACAGTTTTGGTTTTCTTTGAACGAATGGGAGCATGGAAGTTAAGAATTTCTAAGAATTTTTTGTTAAAGTATAGCACTGCTTCATCTAAGGGTAGATGTTTTAGTAATGTCCAGTTACATGAAGATAGTTCTAGTTGTAGTTTAGTTAAGTCAAGTTTCTTTTTGTTTCTAACAGTTCTGAGTGTGGGTTGCATGGGAATGGCTAACTTACGCTTAATGATGTAGGTGAGGTGGTGGTCACTTAAACTATCGGGGAGAGTACCAGATGTATAGTGATCAGGGTGCCTATTTATTAGCACCCAGTCAAGTATACTGTCTTTCTGGTTAGGTTTCCCTAGCCTAGTTGGAGTATTAATAGTTTGCTTGAAAGAGTAAAGGTTAATATGTGTGGAAGGAGCTGAGGGGGCACAGGTATTCCAATCTATGTTAAAGTCTCCGAGAACTAAGGTCTCTTGGGGGAAGTGAGTTGATATCCAGTGAAGGGTGGATTCGAGGGTTTCTATATTATTTCCTGGGGGAATGTACATACAAATAATATAGATAAATTTATTGCTGTTAATCTGAAGCTTGGAAATTAGTATTTCTGCATTGTTAAATTGAGGTGGTTGCATAACATCAATAGACACAATTAGATCAGATTTATAGAGTATGGCTACCCCACCTCCTTTCCTAGGAACTCGGTCTCTCCGATGTATATTGTAACCTGGGATTAGTATCTCATTGTCGGTAGTTGTGGGTTTTAACCAAGTTTCAGTTAGACACAAGATCTCTGGGGAAAGGTCTACTAGTACCGCGTGAAGTTCATGTACCTTGTTGTTTATGCTTCTGATGTTCAGATGACAGGTTAGAAGAGAGTTAGTAGGACGGGTAGTAATGGGGTTGGAACTAAGATCAATGTTAGGAGAGGACTGCTGGTCAATGCTGGTAGGACCAGGGTTGGGGTGTATATCGCCATGAGGGAGCAGATTAAGTCTAAGTTTGGAGATAAGTTTTAGGAATTTATCTAAAATTTTATAAGTTTGTTTCAGTTTGGGACTTTTATTTCTATTAGCGGTGGTTGGATAAGGTAGCAGTGAACAGGAGGTTGCTTCTTCCCAAGTACCATAAACATGAAAGTAGTTATTGAATTTACTTCCAATAATATTGGTCTCTGATGTAGTAGTAGAGAGTAATACCAGATTTTGGGTTTCATACAATGTTGTGAAGTAAGAGGTTAATAGCAGTGGAAGAAGAAAGAAATACCACATGTTTAAGTACTTGTGATATTGGGCCATAGAAAATGCTATTACCGAAAGATAGATGGAGAGAATGGATGATTCAAAGAATGAGAAGGAGGGGGAGAGAGCGGGAGTGGGTAGAATGCTGGGTAGGTGGAGTTTCAGGGATTGGGTGGGGAAATTTTTGGTAACAGCAGGGATAGGACCAGTTTTTAGAGGGAGTGGTTTTATGGCTATAAATGTAGAGGTAGTGGGGGCGGGTGGGAATTGGGGGCAGGGAGGGGAGCGAAGAGAGCCCGAGAAGGCTTAACGAAGGGGCTACACACTCAACAAGATAGTTAGCTCTTTATTTTTCGGAGAAATTCAGCAGGCTATACAGCCTTATTCTGCTTTTAATATTACTTTTCAGGCACCGATTTACAGCCTTATTCTGATTTAGATATGAATTTCAGGCACCAAATTATAAGTCAGTTGCCCATGTCCAAATTAGATCTAGGTGAAATTTAAGACCTGGAACTAATAACACCTGTAGAATTAAATAACCTTGGATCCTAAAAGGCAGAGAACAGCTGAAGGTAAACGGTACTTTTTTTAACCACCTGTTTGTTTAAACAATAGAAAGCGGCGTTCTCGCTCCAGTGTCTGTAAGGGGATTTAATTGTATCCTCTCATACAGGGGACAATAGGGCTGCGAATCAAGGGAGCCACCTAGGATGAGAGAGGGAGGCCAGGAACAAGGGTTAGAAGGCAGCGAAAAAGACAGTAAATGTAAGCTTTATACACTGAGTACATGTAAAATGCACAACCATACTAGAGCCTAAGGCAGTAAACAATTGTTCCTCTACTCTAATTAAAAGTCGCTAACAGTAGACAGTAAATGTAAGCTTTATACACTGAGTACATGAAAAATGCACCACTATACTAGAGCCTAAGGCAGTAAACAATTGTTGCTCCACTCTATTTGAAAGTCGCTAACAGTTGTTCAAACTTGCAGTTGAACACTAGCAATATTTTGTTAAACATGATAAGTTGTAGCATTAGGTTTAAAAGCGTTACTGCCGCTCTAGCAACATTCAGTAATGCATTCAGGAGTAGCCGAAATACACATAAAACAAACTGTTTCATCAACTTCTAGCGTGTTTAGCGCTATAGCGACATTAAGACACTCATTCAAGGAGCAGCTAAATAAATATACATTTTACAGGCAAGATGTCCTGACCAACTGCTATACAACAGAATACAATTCATATCACATGTAAAAATAAACACATATTCTATAACACTTTAGCTACATTTTGTTATATCACCTAAATATTTTATAAGCTTTTGATTTTTATCTGTATTTGCAGTATGCTTTTATGCTGATTGCAGGTATTTATTTATTATTAATGACTTATATTTTGTTTTGTTATTGTTATAAGAACCAGCTGAGCTATTCTTCCTGGGATGATGCTGAAAAGGGGGCTTGTTTTCGGCTCAACTGATTTACCCTAGTTAACCATAAAAGAAAGAAAAACAAACTACACATAAATGTTTCTATACATTCTGACTCATTTTCGGAATGAGTGCTTACATTCTTTATCCTGAAAACCTAAATAATAGATTTTTTGTTAATTATTTACAAAGTGACCATCCTGATACAGGAACCAAGTTCCCTTCTATGTTCATGCTGGCTGTATTCAGGTACTTAAAAACCATACAAAATAATATACAGTGATTAAAGAAGCACTTGTTCTTTGCACAACTTAAAATTGAGCTAGTCCTGTTCTACAGACATTATAACTTTATCAGTAAATCTCTATGTTCCAAAACAGGTATGCCTGCTCTACTTTATTGTTTCTAAAATTCAGTTTAGCACCAAAGAACTATGTATAGATTTAAATAAATATAAAATCTTCCATGCAACTTTGAAAGTAATGGCAAATGAATGTGCTGTCAAGATACTTTCTGAAGTGATCACGTTGTGCTTTTGTTTGGAGAGTGTCTTATTTTTAGCTCCTGTTAATTATCATCATTTTACCTCCTAATATATTATATTTTTATTAAAATTGCTCAGATTTACCTTTATGGAGAAAGGGTGCTATTAGAAAAACGTATAAAGTATTACTTTCCTAGAATCTTTATTTGTAATGTGAGATGGATTTACAATTTTAGAGCAGCTATCTCAGCCTTTGATGTATCCTGTTCATTATTAGTGAAGAAAGGGAATCTTAGTGATACTATAAGAACATTTGCAGAGAAAGAAAGACAGCATACTTTTCCAAATTGTTTAGATCACACCAGATGGAATGCACAGCAAATATTAAACAGATAATGATAGAAACTGACAGTAACTTCAGAGTATAAAAAAGATTGATGTCCAAAAAAAGGAACAAATTGTGAGATCTGAGACGCTATCTGCTTGTGACTACAGGCTTAATACTTAAAAAATAAATACTACACTTAAAACTCAATGTATCAAAGCTGGAAGATGTGTAAAAGATGGTCAGGAAGAATATAAGAAATTATATAATCACTACATCTCTACCAGAAAGTGAATGACAGGTTTACATTGGGGTTTCTGGAAGTTTTCTATACAGAGCTTAAAAGTTCCTTATAAATTCTATAAAAACAGCTCCATCTACTATGTACATATTACCAATACTTCTGCATGGCACCCCTATCCTCACAAATCTTTAGGCTACTCTAGAAAGGAAACTAGAACAATGTTACAGAAAGGCACAAACTTTGCAGCTAGTAAATCATAGCTCTGACATTAAACAAAATTGTCTTGAAGTCTCCCACCACCTGCCATATACTCAGCTACTCGTAACTGACAATATCAAATGCCTAGCTCTAAATACCATTCTCAGCAACTACCTTCTTAACAGTCCACTATGGTAATAATAAAAAAGTATCCTCTCTATCTATAAACCACAAAAAATCTACAAGACCTTATATTGATGTGGTATAGCTAGATACTGGGACTCATTCCATACATCTCTGAGGCCAATACCTAACCTCCACAATTTTAAATCTGCACTATAAGAATTTCTGACTCTTTGTTCTCCTGCTGTTCCACAGCTGGTTAAGCTCCTCCAAATGCACATATTTAACCCACTTATTACTTTATTCCTCCTGGGCATCATTTGTCAATAAGTGTATGTGTGTGTTTATAATATATATATATATATATATATATATATATATATATATATATATATATGTGTATGTATATGTATATATATATATATATATACATATAATGTGTATGTGTGTGTATGTGTATATATATATATATATATATATATATATATGTGTGTAAATGTATATATGTGTATATGTGGGAACACTTCACATAATCGAATTATTAAAATCTCGATTTGCATATGCTCGAGACCATATGATCGAGATTTTAATAAATCGAATGTGTGTAGTGTTCAAATAACACTTATTACTTGAATACATTACGTGCACACAGAGGCAAGCATTGTTGCATGCCTTGTGTGCACGTAATATATTTTTGATGGTGTTGGCAGAAGTAAAGAAGTCTCCGCTTTGTGCTTCAAGATACAGCCAAAACGGAGATTTCCCATCTCCCACTGTAGCGCGATCTTGGAGTTGGTATATTTAAGTAGGGGGGGTGTGGGGGGCATAGCCCCCACATGAAAGTGCAGAAAAGCCCTGTAACTTGTGGTTTTTTTTGTTTTAAAGGTTTCCTTCAGAAGTTCGAAGCTCAAACTCGAGCTTTTGGTTTCGGTTATTTGTAGTTCGAGATTTCGGAATTTCGATCTTCTGAAGTGAATCCGTGTATATGTATATATGTGTATATGTATATATTTGTATATT